>NC_133472.1:18657995-18880206 GCF_025370935.1 Choristoneura fumiferana
AAAACCATGGTAATTGAAATGGGGGAGATTTTGATAACATATGTGTAACAAACATTCTGAATAAGCATGGTATTAAACAAAAGCTGGGTTATGCCTTACACCAAGAACAGATTGGGTATGGTGAGCTAAGTAAAACAGCTAAGTTACTTATGACGTGCAAGAGCCACTTCAGTAGATTTATGGGCAGAATTGCACCACCTCCGCTTATGTACTGAACCGGACAGGTACATCGAGAGTCGAGGTAAAAGCCCATACGAGGTTTGGTTTGAAAAAAGAACCAACAAAGAACATTTACGTGTAATAGGGAGCAGATGTTTCGTGCAAGTCCCTAAACAGATACGTAAAAAAATGGATAAGAAAGCCATTAAAGCGTTCCTTATAGGATATGATGAGGAAGACTATCGTATATGGTTACCGACGGCAAGAAAAGTCGTCTGGTTCGATCGCGAGATGTAATTTTTGAGGAGTCACTTCTGATGTCTAATGCTATAGAAAAGGTACGATGAAGAACGAATTGTGTTAAAGTCACAGGATTGCAAGACTACGCTGAGAGACCCAGAGAAAAACTATCAGAACAAGTAGAGTCCCCGAAAGATCATGAAAATCCTATTGACTAGAGGGGGATAACATAGTAGAATGCGATGTTTTTTGTTCCGTTAGTGGAAAAGACGTCAGAATCGGGTCGAATTTGAGGGAGAAGTGGAAGATGAGATTGAGGAAATATTATGATTGCGTAGATGAGATTCAGGCGAATAATGCATCTAATGTACCTCATAAATTTTCTTTCAAAATTTCAACAGAATTCGACGACTATCAAATGAAGAGTTTATTGAAGAGTTAGTTTTTCACATAAGAAGTTAGTTGGTGAAAATTCAATGAACTGAGCATTTACAGAGACTATCGAAAGAGGGAAAGTTGCAAAACTAATCCTTAAAACCAGGTACTGTTGAGAAAGGGAAAGTTGTACCTAACTAAGAATGAGCAACTTTACCGAGAAGTAGGAGGCAGAGTTCATCTGATTCGTAATACATTGGACATCGCGTGAGAGACTGTCCGAAGTGGATACGTGATGGTAAGCCGCCTAAGAGTAATTCATCAAAATCTGTATCTCCCGAGGAACAAGCATGATTTTGTTGTCTCTAGATACACATAATACACAAGTATTCGGATTGAGTGCGATAAGGACAGTTGGTTTGCAGATAATGGAGCAACAAGCCATATTACAAATAGGTATGATTTGTTCAATCTTTTGAAACGATTTCATGAGTCTCACCTTGTCACTATAGCTGATGGGAAGACCATATGTGCCAAAGGTAAAGGAGACATTATCGTACAGTCGAAGACAAATTTGATTACCCTAAAAGATGTTTGGTATGTTCCTGAGATCAAGAGAAACCTCTTTTCAGTATTAGCTGCGCATGACAGCAATCCAATACAGTATTTAAATCTAAGAAAGCCGTGTGTGAGATGAGTATCAACGAAAATGTATGTTTGACAGGACGTAGAAGTAACGGTGATGGATTGTACAAGTTAGATGTCGAAAATGTACTACATCTAAACCAGTAAAAGTATACATGGCAGTAGCTACAAAGCAGGTATACAATGAAGGGCTTGCACATCATAAGGAGAAGCATTTGAAGTCGGTTGTCAAGAGGGAGTTAGATAACCTAGCTTTAGATAAAGATACGCATGAAGGCTGCGTTAGTGGAAAAGCTCACAGATCAAAGCTCGTCAGTGCAGAAACGAGAGCTAATAAGCCTGGTGCAGTTATCCACACTGAATTATGTGGACCATTCAAGCAAAGCCATTCAAAGTTCAAATACTATGTGGTCTTCAAAGATGATTACTCCAACTATCGCTTGGTTTATTTTATGAAAGGTAGAGACGAAGTTAAGAATAAACTTGATGTCATGATCGAGACAGCTAAAGCTCAAGGTCATATAATAAAAACCATGGTAATTGAAAATGGGGGAGATTTGATAACATATGTGTAACAAACATTCTGAATAAGCATGGTATTAAACAAAAGCTGGTTATGCCTTACACCAAAGAACAGATTGGGTATGGTGAGCTAAGTAAAACAGCTAAGTTACTTATGACCGTGCAAGAGCCACTTCCAGTAGATTTATGGGCAGAATTGACGAACACCTCCGCTTATGTACTGAACCGGACAGGTACATCGAGAGTCGAGGTAAAAGCCCATACGAGGTTTGGTTTGGAAAAGAACCAAACAAAGAACATTTACGTGTAATAGGGAGCAGATGTTTCGTGCAAGTCCCTAAACAGATACGTAAAAAAATGGATAAGAAAGCCATTAAAGTTCCTTATAGGATATGATGAGGAAGACTATCGTATATGGGTTACCGACGGCAAGAAAAGTCGTCTGGTTCGATCGCGGGATGTAATTTTTGAGGAGTCACTTCTGATGTCTAATGCTATAGAAAAAGGTACGATGAAGAACGAATTTGTGTTAAAGTCACAGGATTGCAAGACTACGCTGAGAGACCCAGAAGAAGAACTATCAGAACAAGTAGAGTCCCCGAAAGATCATGAAAATCCTATTGGACTAGAGGGGGATAACATAGTAGAATGCGATGTTTTGTTCCGTTAGTGGAAAAGACGTCAGAATCGGTCGAATTTGAGGGAGAAGTGGAAGATGAAGATGAGGATGGATTTTATGATTGCGTAGATGAGATTCAAGGCGAATAATGCATCTATGTACCTCATAATTTCTTTCAAAATTTCAACAGAATTCGACGACTATCAAATGAAAGAGTTTATTGAAGAGTTAGTTTTCACATAAGAAGTTGTTGGTGAAAAATTCAATGAACTGAGCATTTACAGAGACTATCGAAAGAGGGAAAGTTGCAAAACTAATCCTTAAAAACCAGGTACTGTTGAGAAAGGGAAAGTTGTACCTAACTAAGAATGAGCAACCTTTACCGAGAAGTAGTTGGGGCACAGATTTTACCAGCATTTTGACGCCTTAGAAGTCTCAAGCCAAACCGAGTGTGTGTGTGTGTGTGTGTAGATCCATGCATCTGTTTCAGTTTTAGTTAACAGGGAAAGTGTTGAGTCTACGTGAGTTTCTGTGTTCAACGGTTTTTTCGTTGTAGACAGTGTCATTAATCAAATTGTTTAAGAATGCACTGATTTACAGGTTTTCATTTAATATAGGAGGCACGTTCATCTATTCGAAACTTTTGAAATGACAATGGAACTTACTTGCAAAATGGCTAAAAAGCCCAAGTCCAGTCAATAAAAAAAGGACAATGACACTTGTAAATATCCCGCCAAAACTTTTATTTTTATTGTGTTTGCTGTTCGGCTTTTAGGACCATTGTACACGAACTGAAGTCCACTTAATCAGCTACATTAATACTTTATTATGTAAATTAAATTGTAATTTGACGTAAAACGCGTCGGTAATATTTATGTATTTACTTACATATAGGATATTCATAGTCCTGTGAATTTATAACTAATAAATTTACCATAGAAATTCAGATTATAAATTTCAAGTCGTGTATAATGGCCTTTTATCGTGGATATTTGACGTTTTGCATTGAAACAAAAGACTCCAGGGCTACTACGAAACCCGAGACTCGAAGTTCGTGTCGTGCGGTCCCTCTGACACTTATACTATTTAATACGAGAGCGAGAGGGACGGTACGATACGAACTTCCATTTTGGAGTTTCGTAGTAGCCCTGCTGTTGTCTTGCAGGCCTATGGTCTATTTCTGAAATGTAGATAGGTACTAAAATGACAGTCTGAAATGTCAAACGTAAAAATAATGTGGCCAGCGTAAAAGGAGCAGTGCTGCTCCAGATTTCGGTTTTATAAATAATCGATAAAATGTATATTTTACGATATCAAAAATAACATTAAAGCATTCAATATTCTACTTTCCATTTTGAAAATATAAATGCACTTTTACGATAAAGTGATAAAATCTAAGCACAGGAAAAGTACAGTGTTCATCACTTAGTGCCAACGTAAAAAAATATAATACAGAGGGGTAACTACAAAACTAGAAAAACGAAGTTCGTATGGCACCGTTCCTTTCACTCGCGTATTAACACTTTATTTTTTTATTTTTTAAGTAGTCTATAGTGTCCCACTGCTGGGAAAAGGCCTTTTGACCTCTACAACTCTCGTTCTGACGCAATGCCAGGCCAGTCCTTTGCGTACGTGTCCAGATCATCCCGCCATCTCCTTCTCGGTCTGCCTCGATGTCGCTGGCCGTTCTCCGGCACCCACCAAGTAACTGTGCGAGCCCACCTTTGTGGGTGCATGCGACAGACGTGTCCAGCCCAGTCCCATTTTAGCTTAGCAGTCTTTTTCCCAACGTCGGTTATGCGTGTTTTTGAGTGCAGCGTGGTGTTCCGGATTCTGTACATCCGTTTCACACCTAATAATGCTACGCTCTATCGCTCTTTGGCAAACCTTAAGTTTGGACTTTTGATTTTCAGTCAGGGACCATGTTTGTGCACCGTTAAGAACTACGATCCTCTCAGAATACCCAATAAATTCAACAATGTTGTATTTCCACTTTTTCACCACCAGAAACCCGACCCCATACAGTCCACCAGTGGTTCCAAAGTGATAGAAAATGTTAGTATCGTTCTCTATAGTTTCCTCGCGATTTCTTCTCACTTCAGAAAGGCCTACAATGTCCCACTTAATGTCTTCGAGTGCATTCTGAAGTTCGACAAGACTTTCGTCTTTCACCAGTGTTCGGACATTGTAGGACATTATTTGTGTATTACTACATTAAGAAAATCAGAGTCCATTTTGTTATTCGCTTTCGTCGCTTTGTGGTGAGGTAATCTTTTCGCCCGGGGATTCTTCGCACCCCTGGTTCCAGGTCTCTCCGACTACCACTATCACCGAAGACCCTGGAGCCGCCGGGCACCTGGGGGCTAAACGGGGAGTTGCTCATTTGGACCTGTTAAAGTCTATGGTTTCTGTGTCTTAGCAACGGTTTTTCGTTTATAGACAGTGTCATACTTAATGAACATAAACTTAGTCTTACAGAATGCACTTGATTTACAGATTTTTTTTCCGATCCGTAATACCCAACAGGTTATGGGCTTTTAGTGTAAAAGATCGAGTCGTTTGCTGCAAAAGTGCAGATCGGCCTCCTAGAAGGAAAAAGTAACTGGAAAACGTGGCGGTATAAAGTTTCGATTACTTATGTTGCGAGGCACACCCGGTGCTATGGACGTAATAGAGGGAACAATGACCAAGCCAATCCTACAAGGTGGAGGTGACGCTGTAATTGCCGCACAAAAATTGAAATTAGAAAAGTATATACGAGCAGACAGTTCGGCTCTGCTGATACCTACTTACGTCAACTATAAGTGAGAAGGTAATGAGATTTAGTACGGCTAGTACGTACCGTACGTACCGTACGTAGTACGTACGTTTAGTACGGTGGCTGGAGTTCCACAGGCTGTTTGACGGCAGCAGCGAAGATACTTAAGTCCTACAATTTATGCATGAAATTCTTTGGAGCAAAACGAGATTCAGCTGACGATATAGCAACTCACATGTTAAAGCTGAAAAACATTTGGAATGATTTAAACCAAGATATCACTACGGATGATAATGCAGCATTGCCAGAATTGCTACTTGTTTGCAAGATTTTAGATACACTCAGCGAGGAATACTTTGAATTTAGAAGCAGTTGGCTTATAATGTCAAAAACTGAGAGGACTGTAGAGAATCTGACCAGCCACCTATGTGCTTTTGAGAGAGCTTTATCAAGTAAGGAAACAGTACTTAACGTAGAAGCACTATATGCAAGCACTAGTAATAAGAGCAAGAAATCAAGACAGACTTTTGAAGTGCAATTACTGCTTTGAGGTTGGACATCGCGTGAGAGACTGTCCGAAGTGGATACGAGATGGTAAGCCGCCTAAGAGTAATTCATCAAAATCTGTATCTCCCGAAGGAACAAGCATGATTTTGCTGTCTCTAGATACATAATACACAAGTATTTGGGATTGAGTGCGATAAGGACAGTTGGTTTGCAGATAATGGAGCAACAAGCCATATTACAAATAGGTATGATTTGTTCACATCTTTTGAACGATTTCATGAGTCTCACCTTGTCACTATAGCTGATGGGAAGACCATATGTGCCAAAGGTAAAGGAGACATTATCGTACAGTCGAAGACAAATTTGATTACCCTGAAAGATGTTTGGTATGTTCCTGAGATCAAGAGAAACGACTTTTCAGTATTAGCAGCGCATGACGGCAATCCAAATACAGTATTTAAATCTAAGAAAGCCGCGTGTGAGATGAGTATCAACGAAAATGTATGTTTGACAGGACATATAAGTAACGGTGATCGATTGTACAAGTTAGATGTTGAAAATGTACTACCATCTAAACCAGTAAAAGTAGGTGTACATGGCAGAAGCTACAAAGCAGGTATACAATGAAAGGCTTGCGCATCATAAGAAGCATTTGAGGTCGGTTGTCAAGACAGAGTTAGATAACCTAACTTTAGATAAAGATACGCATGAAGGCTTCGTTAATGGAAAAGCTCACAGATCGAAGCTCGTCAGTGCAGAAACGAGAGCTAATAAGGCCTGGTGCAGTTATCCACACTGAATTATGTGGACCATTCAAGCAAAGCCATTCAAAGTTCAAATACTATGTGGTTTTCAAAGATGATTACTCCAACTATCGCTTGGTTTATTTTATGAAAGGTAGAGATGAAGTGAAGAACAAATTTGATGTCATGATCGAAACATCTAAAGCTCGAGGTCATATAATGAAAACCATGATAATTGAAAATCGGGGAGATTTTGATAACATAAGTATAGCGAACATTCTGAATAAGCATGGTATTAAACAAAAGCTGGTTATGCCTCACACCAAATAGTAGATTGGGTATGGCGAGCTAACTAAAACAGCTAAGTGACTTATGAACGCGCAAGAGCCACTTCCAGTAGAACTATGGGCAAAATTGACGAATACCTCCGCTTATGTACTGAACCGGACTGGTACATCGATAGTAGAGGGTAAAAGCCCGTATGAGGTTTGGTTTGGAAAAGAACCAAACAAAGAAAATTTACGTGTAATTAGGAGCAGATATTTCGTGCAAGTCCCTAAACAGATGCGTAAAAAATGCATAAGAAAGCCATTAAAGCGTTTCTTATAGGATATGATGAGGAAGACTATCGTGTATGGATTACCGACGGCAAGAAAAATCGTCTGGTTCGATCGCAAGATGTAATTTTTGAGGAGTCACCTCTGATGTATAATGCTGTAGAAAAAGGTACGATGAAGTACGAATTCGTGTTAAAGTCACAGAATTGCAAGACTACGCTGAGAGACACAGAAGAAGAACTTGCAAGCAAAAATTACATTAATCTATCAGAACAAGTAGAGTCCCCAAAAGATCATGAAAATCCTATTGGACTAGAGGGAGATAACATAGTAGAATGCGATGTTTTTGTTCCGTTATTGGGAAAGACGTCAGAATCGGTCGAATTTGAGGGAGAAGTGGAAGATGAAGATGAGGATGAATTTTATGATTGCGTAGATCAAGGCGAATAATGCATCTAACGTACCTAATAAATTTCTTTTAAAACTTTAACAGAATTCGACGACTAAGTATCAAATGAAAAGTTCATTGAAGAGTTAGTTTGCACATAAGAAGATGGTGAAAAATTCAATAAACTGAGAATTTTTATTTCCCTGGAGAGCAAATTTCATATAATAGTTACAGAGACTATTGAAAGAGGGAGAGTTGCAAAACTAATCCTTAAAAACTAGGTACTGTTGAGAAAGGGAAAGTTGTACCTAACTAAGAATAGCAACCTCTACCGAGAAGTAGTTGGGGCTTGGGGCACAGAACTGACCAGCATTTTAACGCATGAGAAGTCTCGAAACAAATGTGTGTGTGTTGTGTAGGTAGATCGATGCACCTGTTTCAGTTTCAGTTAAGCTGGGGAAAGTGTTAAAGTCTATGGTTTCTGTGTTGTAGCAACGGTTTTTCGTTTATAGACAGTGTCACATAATGAAAATATAGTCTTACAGAATTCACTTGATTTACAGAGTTTTTCTTTAATATAGGAGGCAGAGTTCATCCGATCCGTAATACCTTAACAGGACCATATAAGCCCACCGCGCAGGTCCAGTGCGTGTTGGTGGGTCGTCAGAGCCTCGTCTGTTGCTTGGCAGGGTGACCACGTGCAGGCAAGGTTGACTTGAGGCCCGTAAGATGTTGTATGGACCCCCCCCCCTTACACCCTTTCACCTTCACAGATATTTTTAATTCTATTGACAACTTGTATACCTATTTTCATACTTCTTAGTCCAGAATTGAGAAAATTACCATACAATCTTTACCCCCCATTTTGCCCCTTTAAGGGTAATTTTATCCATTTCACCTACACAGATATTTTTTATTTCTAATCTAGAACTTGTATACCTATTTTTATACTTCTAAGTCCATAAATGAGAAAATTTCCATACAATCTTTACCCCCCCATTTTACCCCTTTAGGGGGAATTTTATCCATTTCACCTACACAGATATTTTTTCATTGTAAGTAATCGAGAACTTATATACCTATTTTCATACCTCTATGGCCAGAAATGAGAAATTTCGATATAAATGTTACCCTCCATTTTACCCCTTTAAGGGTAATTTTATCCATTTCACCTACACAGATAATTTTTAATTCTAATCGAGAACTTGTATACATATTTTCATACTTCTAAGTCTAGAAATGAGAAAATTTCCATACAATCTTCACCCCCCTATTTCACCCCCTTAGGGGATGAATGTCTAAAAATCCTTTCTTAGTGTTTCATAAAAAAAATTATCATAAAAAGAATGGCCCAGCGGTTTGGGCTGTGCATTGATCTATAAGTCAGTCAGTCAGTCAGTCAGGGGTATGTATTATAATACCGAAAAATCATAATACCTAAAGTTGAAATATCGACGCTTACGAGGGCTGCACTAAAAGTTTCGAGAATCCAAAACTTAGAAACTTAATTTTGGCACATATTATACCTTTTTATAATCTTTTAAGTTTCAGTATCCTAACACACTGGCCACATCGAAAAAAAAGTGATGGTTCGATTTTAATTGTTTTTTGAAGTCGTCGAGTCGCTGATGAAAATGGAATTGCCCCGTGAAATGAAAACTTAAGAGCTATGATTTATTACGACTTTAAAAGTGGATTAACACAAAAACAATGTGGAGACCGGATGATTGCTGCTTTTAGTAATGAAGTACCTTCAAAGACTACAATACACCGGGTATGCAGATTTTAAACGCGACCGTGTATCACTCACGGACGACGTGCGTGAAGGTCGACCAAAATCGGCAGTCACTCATGAAAACATTGATGCTGTGCGTCAAATGATAAAATAAGATCGGCATGTGACATACCGGGAAATCCAAGAGTGCTTGGGTATTGGAATGAGTCAGATACAACAGTACATTGTGTCTTAAGGGCGATAAATAAGGAATTACGAACGAGTCTATTAGAAGCCCGAAGTCGAAGACTGAGGGCTTTAATGAGTCGATGTTCTTAATTCTAGTACCGCCCGTGCGACATACAATGTTTTTCATCACATTTGCGAGTAAAATTTTATATTTCTAAAAGAAAAAATTTAAACGTTCCAAATATTGGCGATACCTTATGCTGCGCTCTGCGCTCTTGGCAGCGCCGCCCTCTCCTCCCCCTCCCGCAACACGCGCCTGACGTCACTGACGTGTGTGTGCGTGTGGGCCAACGCTTGCAGCATCATCCATCACTACGGGCACTGGCTCATTTACCGACCTTGGGCTTCATGACAAGAAAATTAGTACGAGCAATGACTTATTTACCGACCACGGGTTTCATGACAAGCAGGTCGAGGGTTTTATTTGGGGGGTTGCAACCAAGGTAGCTTGCAGGTTACGACACTGTTTACGAGCAAGTGTGATGAAAATTATTTTACGGGAGGAACTGGACGTGCGAAAGTTGATTTCCCGCTGGATCCCTCATTTATTATCTGACGAGCAAAAAGCGACTCGTGTGAATTGGTGCCGCAAAACTTTGAATAAATTCAACGGAGGAGGCTCGGATGCAGTTTTTACCTCGGCGATCGGTTGCACGACATTTTTTCTTCTTCCACCAAATTATTTAACGTAGCACATATAAATGCACAGAGTATCCCTGCACATTTTTCTGATTTACTTTCGTCCTTTTCTGGCAAAAACATCCACGCTCTTCTAGTGTCTGAAACATGGCTCAAACCATCACTTAATTCTTCTCTTTATCCTTTACCTGGGTATCGTTTGATTCGCAATGACAGAACTGGATTGCAGGATGGCGGCACCAACACTGTGCGTGGTGGCGGTGTTGCTATTTATCTGCGGAGTGATATTGCTTGTCAGGTGGTCGCACAGTCACCCTCATTGCCAGCTTACTACAAATCACCAGAATATTTGTTTCTTGTGTAGCGTCCAGATAAGACATTACCCCGCTAGCCGCAGTCGGTTCCACGTGTTGGCAATACTGTAAACATCTGCACACCGGCGCGTGGAACTGCGCGGCGTATTCGAGTTAATTTGAATTGCCCAGAAGGCCAGTCGAGAAGCGGAGCGACATTCCTTCCGGCGACGCGGTCCTGAACAGAACTCTTTCCATTGCGCTGAACTCATATCCTTCCTTTTCCCTAGTTTAATATTCCATTGTAAATACTTTCCTTTTTGATAATCTTTATTATACGTTCGTGTGCCTCTAAATCTCTTTTCATTAATTCATCGAAGCCTCAGGAGGCGCACCTACACTGGTGACCCCGCATTGGACAAGAAACGCAAAATTCAAGCAAAATTCAAGTAAGAATATAAAACCTACATAATATTGAAATGTCAATGGGAAACGCCGCAAGTGACAGCGATGCCGCCGTTTTCAAAGTCGGTGTACGAGCGCCGCCGTTTTGGCCGCAAGAGCCTGCGCTTTGGTTTTCGCAGATGGAAGCACAATTTTCTTTGTCGGGAATAACGGCTGATTCTACAAAATTCAATTACGTAATTAGTCAGTTGGAACATCAATACGCGGTAGAAGTCAAAGACATTATAAATTCTCCGCCGGCCGAAAATCGATACGTCAAATTGAAAACCGAGCTTATTTCAAGATTGTCATTGTCGCAGGAAAAGAAATCGCTGCAATTATTACAAGGTGAGCAAATGGGCGATAGGAAACCATCCCAATTTTTACGCCAGCTGCGCATTTTGGCTGGAACTTCAGTGACGGATGATTTTTTGCGCACCGTATGGTCAAGCCGGTTACCGAAAAATTTACAGGTCGTAATCGCATCGCAGCCAAATTCAACGCTAGATGAACTCGCGGATTTAGCTGACAAAGTGCACGATCTTGTACCACAAGAACCGCAAATATTTTCCGTAAAAAATGACAGTGACAGCAAAAATTTTTCAAATTCAGATTTCGTGGCAATGGCAAAGCAAATGGCAGAACTAACATCGGAAATTGCTTCGCTCAAAGCGCAGTTCAGTAGTAGACAACCGCACTCAAGATCGCGCTCGCGTTTTAATTCCCGCAACAAAACTCCAGTCGGACGTCAAGCGCGGTCACGGTCTGCGTCGAAACCAAGAGACCCGTCCATCTGCTGGTACCATTACAGGTTCGGAGACAACTCTACTCGCTGTACCAGGCCTTGCAGTTACCCTGGGTCGGAAAACTTCATTGGCAGCCGGAAGTAGCGGCTAACGACTGCCATACCAAACCGGGCCGCCTCTTCGTAATGGACCGTTCCTCGAAAGTTCTCTTCCTAGTAGACACCGGGTCGGATTTGTGTGTATACCCGCGCACGTCACTCAGTGGCAACCGACCTAAGAGCAGCTACGAGTTAACAGCGGCGAACGGCTCAGTTATATCTACCTACGGTTCGGTGCAACTGAAACTTGACTTGGGTTTGCGGCGAGCATTTAATTGGAGATTCGTTGTGGCAGACGTTGCTAAACCCATCATTGGTGTTGATTTTTTGTCCTTCTTTAATATTATGATTGATTGCAGAAAACAACGCATTATAGATGGCCACACTACTCTTTCCGCTGCAGTACCAACCCAAGGTACATCCGAAGACATCTCGTCAGTGAAGGTGATGTCAGGGGAATCTAAGTACCACGAGATCCTACGTCAGTATCCCGACATCACCCGACCTTCAGGTACACCAAAGGTACCCAAGCATAATACGGTGCATCATATACGCACACTCCCTGGCCCGCCGATTGCAAGTAAGCCCCGACGCCTTCCTCCGGATCGCCTGAAGATCGCACAAAAGGAGTTCGAGGATATGCTGCAGAACGGTACAGCTTGTCAGTCTGAGAGTCCATGGTCTTCTCCGCTTCATCTAGTACCCAAGAAAGATGACGGCTGGCGACCATGCGGCGATTACCGTGCCCTTAATGCGCTTACGATTCCAGACAAGTACCCGATCCGACATATTCAAGACTTTACGCAGCAACTCGCCGGGAGTACAATATTTTCCAAGGTTGATCTTGTCAAAGCCTACAACCAGATCCCAGTTTATCCGGATGACATCAAGAAGACAGCCATTATCACACCTTTTGGCCTGTTTCAGTTTCCATACATGACGTTTGGTCTCCGGAACGCAGCTCAAACGTTTCAACGTTTCATGGACGAAGCGCTGCGAGGTCTGGATTTCTGCTATGGATACTTGGACGATATTCTGATCTTCTCTCGAAACGCAGAAGAGCATCACCAACATCTCCATCAACTATTTCGTCGACTGTCAGAGTATGGTATCCTCATCAACACTGCAAAATGTGAGTTTGGTGTAACGAACATCACCTTTCTTGGCCATGAAGTGTCCGCAGAGGGGATCCGTCCGCTACAGTCTAAGGTACAAGCAATCCAAGACTACCCTGTACCCAAGAATGTCAAGGAACTCAGACGATTCCTGGGCATGTTCAACTTCTACAGAAGGTTCGTACCAGGTGCATCAGCTTTGCAAGCGCCCTTGAACGTCGTACTGTCCGGTCCAAAGAAGAAGCCAACGCAAGAGATCGAGATGACAGAAGACATGATGCATGCATTCGAGTCATGTAAGCAAGCTCTCTCTCAAGCCACTCTTCTCGCTCATCCGCTGACAGACGTCGAGCTCGCTATCCACACTGACGCCTCAGACGTTTCCATCGGCGCAGTCTTACAGCAGCGCGCAGCACCGGAAGCCTGGGAACCACTAGCATTCTTTTCAAGACCACTGAATCCTGCTCAAAAGAAGTATAGTCCGTATGACAGAGAACTGCTGGCTATATACGACGCTATCAGACATTTTCGTCACATGGTCGAGGCCAGACCCTTCATCATCTATACGGATCATAAACCTTTGACGTTTGCATTCACCACCGCTAGAGACAAATGCTCACCGAGACAGTTCCGATACTTAGACTTCATCTCACAGTTTAGTACGGACATACGGTACGTAGCGGGAAAAGATAACGTTGTTGCAGACGCACTCTCAAGAGTAGAAGAAATAAATGGGTCAATCAACTACGAAAGCCATGCACGCGCTCAAGATAAAGATCCTGAACTGCAAGCGCTTCTTCAAGTTGACTCATCATCATCATCATCATCGTCTTCATTGAATCTCAAGAAAATCAAATCTTTTGAAAATCATTTCGAAATTTATTGCGACATCTCGACCGGTAATTCAAGACCTTACCTTACTCAAGCCTTTCGTCGTGCAGCTTTCAACTCATTGCACGGTTTGAGCCATCCAGGTGCAAAAGCAACTGTCAAATTGGTGACGCAACGATTCGTCTGGCCCGACATACGCAGAGATTGTCGCCGTTGGGCGAGAGAATGCACAGATTGCCAGAGAAACAAAATTTCACGTCATACGTCATCACCCATATCATCATTTCATACACCATCACTTCGTTTTTCACATGTCCACATGGACATAGTAGGGCCATTACCATTTTCTTGTGGTTACAGATACTGCTTGACGGTCATTGATCGCTTCACCCGTTGGCCTGAGGCCTACCCCTTGGCTGACATCACAGCGGAGACCTGCGCGCGAGCCTTCATCGCGGGCTGGGTCGCCCGCTTCGGCTGCCCTGTCAAAATCACCACTGACAGGGGCAGGCAGTTTGAGTCCGAGCTGTTCCACACCTTGTCATCCATCCTCGGGGCAGAGCACCGGCCTACCACATCCTATCATCCGGCCTGCAACGGGATCATTGAGAGACTCCACCGCCAGCTCAAGTCCTCAATCATGTGCCACTCTAATACGCACTGGGCTGAAGCTTCACCCTTGGTGCTGCTGGGCATCCACAGCGCTTGGAAGGACGACTTACAAGCTTCAGCAGCAGAGCTCGTCTACGGGGAACCTCTACGCCTACCTGGCGAATTCTTTACGCCTACGAAGGGCACTACGGTCGACTACACGGACTTCGCAGCCAGACTTCGTGACCACATTGGAAAACTCAACCCAGTCCCGGCCAGTCATCACTCGAAGAAACCTTTTTACATCCCGAAAGAGTTGAGCACGGCCGAGTACGTTTTTCTTCGACAAGGGCACGCGAAGAGATCGCTAGAGTCCCCGTACTCAGGCCCGTACAAGGTCCTCGAGAGACGTGACAAGACCTTTCGAATCATTTTAAATGGAAAGCCGAACACCGTGACCATCGATCGACTGAAGCCGGCCTTCATGACCAGCGACACTATAGATGAGGACACATCCAGCAGCCATCAATCATCAACAATACCAGAGCCTGAACCGAGCAACGTCAGAATGACGCGAAGTGGACGATATGTAAGATTTCCAGATCACTATCGACCATAGCAGGCAATGGTCTCGGCGGGGGAGTAGTGTAGCGTCCAGATAAGACATTACCCCGCTAGCCGCAGTCGGTTCCACGTGTTGGCAATACTGTAAACATCTGCACACCGGCGCGTGGAACTGCGCGGCGTATTCGAGTTAATTTGAATTGCCCAGAAGGCCAGTCAAGAAGCGGAGCGACATTCCTTCCGGCGACGCGGTCCTGAACAGAACTCTTTCCATTGCGCTGAACTCATATCCTTCCTTTTCCCTAGTTTAATATTCCATTGTAAATACTTTCCTTTTTGATAATCTTTATTATACGTTCGTGTGCCTCTAAATCTCTTTTCATTAATTCATCGAAGCCTCAGGAGGCGCACCTACACTTGACGTCTCTCTCCATCACTCTAAACTTCTCCTCGGAGTGTATTATAGTCCAACATCAGGTGTAAATTATTTTGAATCCTTCGAGAGAACTTTGGTTGACCTCTGTCCGCAGTTTGAACATGTTGTTATCATGGGTGATTTTAACACATGCTTATTGAAAAATGACCATCGTTCACATAAGCTGCAATCACTTATAAATTCCTTTAATCTTACTATTTTACCTCTTAGTCCCACACATTTTCCTCATAACGGCCCCCCTTCACTTTTAGATCTTATGATCACTTCTTCACCTGATTATGTCACTTCTCATGGCCAATTCAACGCTGCCGCCTTCTCTAATCACGATTTGATATACGCTTCATTTAAGGTCCGTCCACCTAAGCGTAGGCATAAGGTTGTTCTGCGAAGAAACCTCCTCGATGTAGACCTTCAAGCCCTTCATAGCGACCTGAGCAGTGTTGACTGGCACGCCATTGAGGCTCTTCCCAACGTTGACCTGAAGCTTGAGGCTTTTAATAGTGCATTGCTTGGGGTTTTCGACAGGCACGCTCCGCTGAGGCCTACGCGTGTTAAGCACAACCCGGCACCGTGGCTCACGCCAGAAATCAAGACCATGATGGCAAAGAGGAACAGGGCTCGCATTAAACTGCGTAGTGTTCCTTCGGAGGAGAATCGTCAGTGTTATGTATATTTGCGGAATCGCTGCAATAAAGTATGTAGGGAAGCTAAACGGCGTTACATATATGAGTCAATAGATGGCTGTCCCCCTTCTAAACTATGGCAGTTCCTTAAGTCTCTAGGGGTGGGCAAATCTCAACAAACTTCTTCTACCGTGACTGACTTCAACGGCCTCAATAAGCACTTCAGTACATCGCCAGTACAGTTGGATCTCATTGCAAAACAGCACACGCTGTCTCTTCTTGCCAACACTCAACACCCTGACATCCCCATTTTTGATCTCGGTAGCATAACTCCACAAGATGTCCTCAATATTCTTAAAACTATCCGGACGAAAGCTGTTGGTGAGGATGGCTTGGGCGTGGACATGCTTATGCTAGGGGCGGAAATCATTGCACCTATCCTTTCCCATATTATTAATTATTCACTATCCTCGGGCTGTTTTCCTTCGTTGTGGAAACGTGCTCATGTAATCCCTCTTCCTAAAAAGCCGAATCCTAGTTCCTTCTCTGAATATCGTCCCATTTCAATTCTCCCGGTTTTATCCAAAATAGTCGAACATTTTGTAAGTCGACGTCTCTCCTATCACCTGAATAGACACGACTTATTTAACCCTTTTCAATCTGGTTTTCGTCCTGGGCATAGCACTGTCACCGCTCTCGTCAAGGTCACTGATGACATACGTCATAATATTGAGAACAGAAAGCTGACAGTTTTGGTGCTATTGGACTTTAGCAGTGCGTTTAGTACCGTGGACTTCGACATCCTTTTAGGCATACTGAGCACTTTAAATTTATCTTCCACCGCTTTATCGTGGTTCCGTTCCTACCTCTGTGGGAGGCAACAGCGAGTCAGGACTGAGGACGTTTCCTCAGCGTGGTGTGATCTTACCGCTGGTGTCCCTCAGGGGGGTGTACTGTCCCCTCTCCTTTTTTCTATCTTCATTAACGGTATTACCTCCTCTTTGAATTCCTGCTACCACTTATATGCAGACGATTTGCAAATTTACTCTGCTGCTGCTCTTGGCGATCTTCCTGGGTTGATTGAACGCATTAATTCTGACCTTACGACCATTCGAGATTGGGCTGCAAGTTTTGGCCTCAAGGTAAACGCGAAAAAGACACAGGCAATCATGATTGGCAGTCCATATTTTATTTCTCAGATTTCTGACATGGTAGTTCCAAACCTATATTTTGATGGTACTGTTATTCCTTTTTCGCCTACCGTCAGAAATCTGGGAATCACCATGGACCAGACATTTTCCTGGTCAGCTCAGGTTGCTGAGGTCAGTCGCAAACTTTTTGCCTCACTTCACTCGCTCAGGCGCTTGCAGAATTTTCTGCCACTCCAAACCAAAATCAGTTTGACCCAATCTCTTTTACTTCCAATACTCGATTATGGTGATGTTGGGTACCTGGATCTGAGTGAGGGGCTGCTTGACAAGCTCGATCGCCTCCAGAACGTGTGTATTCGGTACATTTTTGGACTCCGTAAATACGATCACGTTTCACAGTTTCGCACGCAACTTAAATGGCTATCTATCAGGGACCGCAGAAACGTCCACATTCTGTCATTGCTCTTCAACATTCTTTTTAATCCTTCGGCTCCTTTATATCTTTCTGGGCGATTCAGCTACTTAGCTGAAGGCAGCCAACATCGTTTGCGGTCAAGCGCCAATCTCCTTCTAGCATCTCCTTCTACTTCATCCAAGATCTACTCCAAATCCTTTTCTGTGCATGCGGCTAGGTTGTGGAATCGGTTGCCGATCACCGTCCGACAATCTTCCTCCGTATAGGTACTCGTTCAGAGAGACATTGAAGAAGATGTGGCTCACACTATAGTTCCTTGATTATTTAATAAGTAATTATCCTTTATACTTGTATTATTTATGTATTGTATGTAAATGTGTGTATTTATGTATTTTATTTTATATTTAGTTATAAATATATTAATGTTTTATACATGTGTTATATATTTATTGTATATAGTTAGGTATTTGAGGTTTATATATGCATTTATATTTGTTCAAATGTTTTGCTCTATTTGTCGATCCTTGTTTTTTGGATTGCTCCTCTACCACTCAAAGGTTGACTGGCAGAGATCCCTGCAGGGATAAGTCCGCCTTTGTACTTAACACAACTTTTATTTATGTAACCTTTTTGTTTTTCCTTTTTGTACAATAAAGAGTATAAACAAACAAACAATTCGTAAAAACGACAAACGATGTATTCTGGTCTGACTTGGCGCGCCTCACGTTCCTCGTCGAGACGGTAAAAAAACTCGCGAACATAACCCTTTCCAGAAAATGAAAAATTCCATTTGGTAAGACTCCTCCTTGCGCGGAAAATGGCTCTGAAGCGTAACACGGGGCGGCGGCTGCTCACCAGAAACCGAATCGTAAAACATTCCTGATCTTTCTGCGCTAAGACTCGACGTGGCATAATTATGGAAGAACTCGGACGGGGAGTAAGTACCGTGGATCTGTTCTTCAGCGTCACCAGAAGCCATGTTGTAAGTAATGCGACGGACAACCACTTTAAACACCAAAGGCTACGATAGAATAAGAGCGAAGCGGCCAAGAGCGTGTCGGGCACGCCCAAAATAGGGTTCCGTAGCCATTACGAAAAAAATAAGTTATATTTTTCTAAGGATTTCGTATTTTATACGGAATCTTCCAAGTTTAGGTATATTTTATACCTTAGGCTGCTATAATTACTCTTTAACTACTAATAATTCTCAAGCAAACTTAGCCGTTATAGTTTTCCTTGAAAGTTTGATATAGGTACTTACTACCATACTGAATTTTTTCAAACTTTTCCACCCACCTGCTTAGATTTTAGAGGGGGGGGGACGCTCGATTTTAATGAAAATGTGCACTTTGAAATTGAATATATTGCAAAAAAATCACTGAATCGAAAAATAGTTTTAGCAACCCCCCAACGGTTTTAAAAGACCTATCCAATGATACCCCACAATACAAGGTTGATAAGAAAAAAAAAACACCCCTACTTTACGTCTATGAGAGGTACAGTCGCCATCAGATATTTCTGAGCAGCCAAGGTGATCTAAAATATCGGAGCATGAACTCTAATGCGTTGGGAATAAAGTGCATGCTCCGATATTTTTGACTACCTTGGCTGCTCCGAAATATCTGATGGTGACTGTACACTAAAAAATTTTTTTTTTAATATTTTTATTGTAACAGTTTGTCGGCATAGTTTACATACATATTCGTGCAAATTTACAGCTTTCTAGCATTGATAGTCCCTGAGCAAAGCCGCGGACGGGCAGACAGACAGACATACAGACATGGCGAAACTATACGGGTTCCGTTTTTGCCATTTTGGCTCCGGAACCCTAAAAAGGAGACAGCCTAAAAAAGGAATTAATGCCGGAATAAGAGACGAGAACAACAATAACAACCAATCAACGATGCAGGCGACGTAGAGCTAATATAATGAGCGCATGCCCATACAAATCCATTGAATACTAACCGCTCGCGGCGAAGCGGTGCTGATCGGGTGCGAGTGCATCTAATGAGCTTTGACCTATAGGTATTGGCTTATCCTTTGCACGAAACTTTCATGGGTCGACTGTACTTTACTTTGTAGTGTGGACCTGCCATATGGTGAAATGTCTCTATTGTCACTATTGTAAAGCAGGGCTACTACGAAACTGGAAACTCGAAGTTCGAGTCGTGCGGTCCCTCTTGCTTTCGTATTAAATGTACGTATTGATGATCGAAGTATTAAATACTTACTTAGTATAAGTGTCAGAGGGACCGCACGACACGAACTTAGATCTGTTCACTCACAAAGGCGCGCCCCTCCACGGCTAATGAGGGCTATCGTTTTTTGTCTCACTAGATGGCGCACTGTTGCGTGTGGTTTTTAAATGGGCGTGAAAACAAAGTTTAGATTAAAATCATATTTAATACACCTTAAAACCGTACCATAAAAATATCGAGCATGCCACAGTGTTGCATAGTCCCCGTTCTCTGTACTATACTGTATCGATGTTTAAATGTTATGATTAACAAGCTTATTGAAATTGACGATAATGAAAGAAATAAATATGAAAACCAGCATTATGAGTACACACATATCTTAGTGACAACCTTTTGAATTACGATATTCTGATAAGTGTCTATAATGAACTCAGTTGGTAGTAGTACAAATTTATTTTCTGGCAGCCGTGTGGTTTTGGGGAGATCGCAGTTCTAACCTAACCTAACCTAACCTATATTAATTGCAGTAGTTTGGTTCTGTAGGGGTTGCAGTTCTAACCTAACCTAACCTACTTTTCTGGTAGCAGTACCTATGGTTAACCTAACCTACATTTCTGACATCTACTAACATTTATAAGACGATTGAGGGTAAAATTCATTTGAAATTGATTTGCTGACGAATTTTTTTTGCTTTGTTTCTTACATTTACTGAGGTTAAATAATGTCTGCAGTAATAAGCAGCTGGTCTACGTAGCAAATTAACAATTGGTCTAAGTAGCAAGTGTTCTAAGAAGCAACTGGTCTAAGTAGTAACTTGTCTAAGTATCAAGTGGTCTAAAATTCTTTGACTCAAATTCGACGGAGCGCGGAGCTCCGATTCCGCGTGGCTGAGGCGCTACGGGCCTTGACGCAACTCTAACCTAACCTACTGACACTTATACTATTTAATACGAGAGCGAGAGGGACCGCACGACACGAACTTCGAATTTCGAGTTTCGTAGTAACCCTGCTGAGTTGGGAAAATATTAGACAATATTCCAGATTCCAGCATGTGTCAACAGGGGCAGACTGAAAACCAGCGCTGGCAGTGGCAGCTTCCGCGTAAGCGCAGCATTAGCTGAGTTTGCTCCTAATGCCGCAGGACAGAGTACTTGCAAAATTATATTCCTATTTTTTTTAATACTCTTTTTATATGATCTGTGCTGTATTGAACTATTTTTAACCGACTTCAAAAAAGGAGGAGGTTCTATGTTCCAATGTTTGTATTTTTTGTTTGTTCGCCGATTACTCAGTCAATTGTAGACCGATTTTCAAAATTCTTTTTTTATTCAAAAGGGTACTCTTCTGAAGTGGTCCCATTATCACCAAATCAAGATCTGATGATGGGATCCTAGGGAAATCGAGGGCAAACCTCAAATTTTATAGGCACACCTATGGCGATTTTTAGCATTAAGATAAGCATTTACGTTCAGAAAATATCATTTGGTAAACTGGGCCTGATGAAGAAGACCGTAGATGACGAATGGAACTCGTCAAAGCTAAGTAATGCTCGCTCGTCATGAGACAAACCGAAACGATCATGATGAATATACCTAGCTAGCTTTAAGTTAATTATTTTTTCGAACTGATCTGATGCTGAAGCCGGAAGGTAGGCAACGGAACTCTGTTATAAAACAACGGAACTAAGCCGTGTTTGGGCTTTATGGAATCGTTGTGAGATGTACTTTGGCTATGAATCACTAAAAAGTGAGAAATAAAGCAAAATTTTAACAAAAAAGTAAAACCGACTCCATAAAAAAAAATAACAAACAATGGAACCGACTACAAAACCCTTGAAAATATATTTCTACGTAAAATATAGTTCTCGAAGTCGGTGACTCAGCACGACCCAGCAGGATCGATTGAAACCCATAGTATGTAGGTATGGTAGACGACTATTGTTCCATTCCTGGCTCGTGCTCGTGGAGGTCACCGGCTACCTATATACTTACTTTTGAGATCACTTTTGTATTTTGAGACGGGTATTTTTTTTTGAGTATTTTTTTGAGTTTTGTTGTTTTGTTTTGGAGTTGTATTGTTTTCTTTATGTTGTATATTAGTTGTCTATGATTTTCGTTTTACGCAAAGTGTTTTATGTGGGATTCGCGCTGTACATCGTTCATCCACCATTACCTCTCATATTTCGTTTTCTAGATATTACCTCGTTTTCGCCGAAACAGGTTAGGACCAGTTGCTTTTTAGACCACTTGCTACTTAGACCAGTTGCTTCTTAGACCACTTGCTACTTAGATCAGCTGCTTCTTAGACCAGTTGCTACATAGACCAGCTGCTTATTTGACTGAGATTAACAAACCTACTATGCTTTTCAAGTTTTCGCCGAAACAGGTTAGGACCAGTTGCTTTTTAGACCACTTATTAGACCAAACATTTTCGGGGTTCCAATAATCGAGGTTGAAAAATTATGCCAACTTTGGCGCACCCCGAATGTCCATGTGGTGCCTACCCCTGTTTTGGTTGAGAATTTGATTCTTGAAATTGTTGACGCGTATGTTATATACTAGGACCAAGGACAAACCGTCCAATTAGGTAAGTCCAACTTCGAGAAGGAGGTCAATCGTCGAATCCAACTCGGGTGGGCAGCGTTTGGGAAACTCCGCAATGTCTTCTCGCCAAAATTCCTCAGTGCCTAAGACGAAAGTCTTTAACCAATGTGTGTTGCCAGTGATGACATATGGATCCGAGACGAGGTGCTTCACTATAGGCCTTATAAATAGGCTCAGAGTTGCTCAGCGAGCTATGGAAAGAGCTATGCTTGGGGTTTCTCTACGGAATCGAATCAGAAATGAGTAGATACGTAGAATAACAAGGTTCACCGACATAGCCAAGCGAATTAGCTCGTTGAAGTGGCAATGGGCATACCATATGGCTGTTGGGGCCGAAAAGTTCTCGAATGGAGACCGCGGATCGGCAAGCGCAGCGTAGGACGTCCACCAACGAGATGGACGGACGACCTGGTTAAAGCCGCGGGTTCACGGTGGATGCAAGCCGCTGCCAACCGAAGCGACTGGAGGTCTATGGGGGAGGCCTATGTCCAACAGTGGATGTCCTGCGGCTGAGATGTTGAATTATTTTATCAAATACTAATAACTAAAAGTAGCCCAAAAAGTTACGACACTGAAAGTTCAATAAACGCTCTTATATTAAAATAATATTCTTGTTTGTTAAGGAGTTTTGATACCCTTAATTTTTGGAACTCACCGTTACGTTACTTAATAAACTACTACTTATTTTCGTGGCGTACCGCTATTTATCTTAAACAGCGAACAAAAAAAGCATGCTTCTTAAGGTAAAGCATTTTTATTATTACACAGGCGCCTATTACTGGCTATCGAAATCGGAGGCCATCACAGCGGCAGTTTAAAATACGCATTTTATAATCAAACCAATCGATTTCTTAAAAATAATATTTTACACGATAAAAGCTTATTTAGTCGCCTCAAGGATCTATGAGCGCTTGTGTATGTGAAATAATGTAAATGAATCAAAGTTCTCACAATTAGTGATTTTCCGAAACGGCACCGAAAGAAGAGGATTTGCTATGGCTACGCTATCACGTTGAAAGAAAGAATGAAAGAATGAAAATATTTAATGGCCAACAGTACAACCAATACTAAGTATTGTGTATCCATTTGATACCATCATAGAATATACATTTCTAAATAAAATACTATGCTTTGTAAAACGAAATAAGTATAATCATCAACAACGGTTGCTATGAAATACTCTCATAGACAACTAATATACAACACCCTCCATCTTAACTTATACTGTTCCTAATTTAATAATCCTTACTAGGTATTATAAAGGGGAAAGTGAGTTTGTTTGTTTGTTTGTTTGTTACGCTTTCACGCCGTAACTACTGCACCGATTCCTATGAAATTTTGCATACGTCATATTAGAGGTCCAGAATAAATAATAGGATATTTTTTATCCCGAAAAAAATTGCCATTCCCAAGGGATGACCAAAAGTTTGTTTTTGTATTCTAACCGCGGAGCTGACTGAGCTGACTTAATAATGTGTTAAAAAGCATGCTTGCTTGCTTGCTCCACCATTTCTTGCATAATCACATGCTTGCTTACACGATTGCTTCCACGCTTGTTTGCATGATTTAATGCATGCTTGCTTGCATGCTTGCTTGCATGCTTGCTTGCATGCTTGAATGCAGGCTTGAATGCATGCTTACTACTAGCACTATTTCTTGCAAAATTTCATGCTTGCTTGCATGCTTGAATGCATGCTCGAATGCATGCTTGCTTGCACTATTCCTTGCATAATTACATGCTTGCTTACAT
Organism: Choristoneura fumiferana; assembly: GCF_025370935.1. NCBI lineage: Eukaryota > Metazoa > Arthropoda > Insecta > Lepidoptera > Tortricidae > Choristoneura > Choristoneura fumiferana. Next base: position 18,681,969 of record NC_133472.1, read on the forward strand.
GCTCACTTACATGCTCACTTGCATGCCTGCTTGCATATTTGTTTGCCTGCTTGCATGTTTGTTTGCTTGCTTGCATGCTTGCTTGCATGCTTGCTTGCATGCTTGCTTACATGCTTGCTTGCAGCAGAGCTTGCAACATTCCTTGCATAATTACATGCTTACTTACATGCTCACTTTCATGCTGCTTGCATGCTTGCTTGCATGCTTGCTTGCATGCTTGCTTGCATGTTTGCTTGCATGCTTGCTTGCATGCTTGCTTGCATGATTTCTTGCATGCTTGCTTGCATGCTTGAATGCATGTTTGCTTGCATGCTCGAATGCATGCTTACTACTAGCACTATTTCTTGCAAAATTACATGCTTGCTTGCATGCTTGAATGCAGCTTTGAATGCATGCTTGCTTGCATGCTCGAATTCATGCTTGCTTGCACTATTCCTTGCATAATTACATGCTTCCTTACATGCTTGCTTGCATGCTGACTTGCATGCTTACTTGCACGCTTGCTTGCATGCTTGCTGCATGCTTTAATGCATGTTTGCTTGCATGCTCGAATGCATGATTGCTTGCACTATTCCTTGCATAATTACATGCTTCCTTACATGCTTGCTTGCATTCTGACTTGCATGCTTACTTGCACGCTTGCTTGCATGCTTGCTTGCATGCTTGAATGCATGTTTGCTTGCATGCTCGAATGCATGCTTGCTTGCACTATTCCTTACATGCTTGCATGCTAGAATGCAGCTTTGAATGCATGCTTGCTTGCATGCTCGAATGCATGCTTGCTTGCACTATTCCTTGCATAATTACATGCTTCCTTACATGCTCACTTGCATGCTTGCTTGCATGCTAGAATGCAGCTTTGAATGCATGTTTGCTTGCATGCTCGAATGCATGATTGCTTGCACTATTCCTTGCATAATTACATGCTTGCTTGCATGCTTGCTTGCATGCTTGCTTACATGCTCACTTGCATGCTTGCTGGCTTGCTTGCTTGCTTGATTGCTTGCTTCTTTGAAATGTTAATGGTTAACGCGAGCGAAGCCGCGGGTAAAAGCTAGTATCACAATAAAAAGTAAGCAACTAAACAAAAAAACTACTTTAAACTAAACAATAACTAAGTATGCCTCTTAAAACCGAAAATTTAGCAATCTCAGTCAAATTCGAAACCATAACGGACAGGAGATCTTCTGATAGGTACGTTTCGGCTCCGGAACTACGAGTAGGGCTTGTGTCAGTGCGGGCGCCGTCGTACTAGCGAGCTGCGATGGTCCCGGTTCCGGCGATACGGTTGCCCTGTCTGAGATCCCTTCCGGCTCAACGTCTGTCGAGTCTGAATTCGGCACACAATAAACGACTCTTTTTTTTAACTGATTCAAGTGCCTATTGCATGTAGTACCATTTTCCTTTGTAACTAAGTACCTACAAAATTTCGAGATCCCATTACCTTGGAAATAGTGCCAGGCACCCATCAGCAAAAACACTCTTAAATCTGGAACTAAGATTGGAGACTTTAAATTCATTTGACGCCTTAACAAAATTCACTAGTTCAGATCTGTCACATATCATCAACTCATCCCAGCCTATATACGTCCCACTGCTGGGCACAGGCCTCCTCTCAGAACAAGAGGGCACATACCTATACTGTCACTGTACTGTCTGTCACATATATTTATTCCTAATTCCTCGAACCACGGTCTGCCTAGTAAATTTGTTTTGCCGTTGGCTATAACGTACAGATCTAATGACAACGATTCGTTTTTATACTTAATACAAGGCTTAATTTTTCCTAATGTGCGGGCTGTTTCCCCTGTATAGTATTTTAATATTAGATTGCTTGGAACTAATTTACAGTTCTAAAAATACTTATCAAAAACTTCCGAACTAATGCAAGAAATAGTGCTGCCTGTGTCTATTTCCATTTCAATGTCCTGATCATTAACATTTAATCTAATTTTTGCTTAACCCATTTTCTTTAACAAAAGAAAGATTTACTTCTAAGGCATAATTTTCTTCTACTGAGTGCTCCTCCTCTATGTAGTTTAGCCCGGTTATTTTCAATAACTTTGTACACATTTTCTTGAGGTGCCCTTCTTGATTACAAATACGACAAACTTAAACCTGAAATTTGCACGAGTGGACCACGTGCATGCCGCCGCACGCAGAGCACCGCGCTTGGTCCGGCCCTACTCGCGCTCGGCCGCCACTCGCTGCTCCCGAAGTCCCCGGCCTTGCGCTGCTGTTGCTTTTTCGCTGCCCGTTCGGCATCGGTAGTGCTTCTTCGTAACTGATCTTCCTTCGAGGTAGTTCGAAATGGTTCGAATAATCGTTCCGTACCGACATCCTCCAATTAGGATTCTTGCCACCGTTGATCGCAAAACATGGCGCTGTCCCGTCAGTTCTCGATGATCGGCCTGCACTTTGCATCAACGCTGCGTTCTTTTCCGCCGCCTCCATCTGCACTGCTAACAATTTGGCTTTCGAAAATTTTAAATATTTCTCTGTAAACAATCGTAATCGTATGTTTTCATTATACAATCCACATACGAGTTGATCGCGCAAGCTGTCATTCAACCAATTTCCAAAATCACAGTACCTACTTACTTAGCCTCTGTAAGTCCGCCATATAATCCGCAATAGACTCGTTCGCCGATTGCTTGCGTTGACGAAACTTATATAGCGCTCTGCTAAAATAGAAAGAAAGAAAGAAAGAAAGAAAATACATTTATTTAACGCCATAAAAAACAAGCATAGGAACAAACATAGAACAAATAAAGACATACATGACGCTAAACAGGTCCCCACTCAGCATAATGCCACGGCAAGCCGTGGCGCTGATTTTCAGTGAGGACCTTATCTAAAAACTAACTTAAAATAAAAATTTAAAATAAAATAAAACAAATATTAAATTGTATGTCAACACCGGCTTAAACAGTTCAATCGTGTGCAGTCGAAATGTTTTAAGTCACCGCCAAAAGTATACTTTGCAAATATGAATAATGCATATTACTGTTAAAATGGTTATTTAAAAACAACATGCTACATACTTGACTCCTTAAAACAAAAACACAGGTATTTCTATTAAAAGTATCTTACTTGACTAAATAATACGCCAACCAACAGTGGATACATTTTTGAGATCGTAACGTAATAAACCGAACTCATTCAGTCTACCGCCAATTGGTAAAGCGAAATCGACGTTTCTAGCTTATTTATAAGGACAACAAACATTATGAGCGCCTAAAGTGCAAAAAAAATAAATAAAAAAAATACAAGGTAAGATTGAGAGGTGCCTACTTATTCATTTTCTCAATTGTAAGTTTAAAAAATGGTTTTTACATTTAAATTTAAAACCAGTTGTTGATTTTAGCTCACGAATGGGTGGAGGAATGTTGTTCCAACATTTGGTGGCGGCGTAACGAAAACTACCACGAAATGCAGCTGATTTGTGTCGAGGATAAGTTAGCTGCAGGAACCTGCAGGACCTAACTTGGGGCGATCTTGCGTTACGTGCCCAGGCTAGCTTACTGTAAAGGTACGAGGGCGACTGTTGCTTCATAATGCCAAACATAAGGCAAGCTAAATGGAATTTTTGGCGGGAGTACATATTCAGAATCCTATTTTGATTTAAATATGGTGATACATGCGCACGTGGCGGTATATGGAAGCAAAAACGCGCGCAGGCGTTTTGAACCCTCTGAACCAACAATGAATGAGTCCGTGCCAGAAGGCGAGGCCCGTACACAGTGTCACAATAATTTAGTTTAGAGAGCACAAGTGCCTCACATAACGGCACTCTAAGCTCAATATCAATAAAATCACGAATTCTGTAAAGTATTTTTAGCCTATAGAAGCAGTTACGAACTGTGCTAAGTATATAATCTTCAAACCGTAACTGCTCGTCCATTAAAATTCCTAAGTTTCGAGCTTTTTCTACGCGTTCAAGGCAATTATGATTTATGTGTACTGTGAAATTGCTTTTTGATAATTCATCTATTTGTTTTTTTTTGCCTAGTAATAACTATTTAGATTTAGTAGGATTTAATGCAAGAGAATTTGAAAATGACCACCTAGAAATGTTTTCAAGATCCTCATTAAGTTTTTCAACCTCTGATTTTATGCTGTTTACATCACACGAAATATATAATTGCAAGTCATCTGCATAAATATGATATTGACAATGTTTAATGACTTGCGTGATATCACAACTGTACAGAATAAAAAGAATAGGATACGGGATGGATATCCGACTTGCAACTCCCACCATTAGGTCCCTGGATTTCCACAAGCTGGCTTCGATTACCGAGATAGCTAGCAAACCATTTAACGGTGTTAGGCTCAAATCCATAATAAGTCATTTTTGACAGCAGTAAGGACATATTGATGGTATCGAAAGCCCTGGAAAAATCCAACAGTGTGAGTATCGTACCACGGCCCCTGTCCTGAGCAGTTAAAATATTGTCTGTTACGTCGAGTAAGGCAGTTGCCGTGCTTCGGTGTTTACGAAAGCCCGATTGAACCACCGGTAGAATCTCAGTAAACTCCAAGTAGTCAGTTAACTGTTGACAAACTATTCTCTCAAGTACTTTAGAAAGGCAAGGTAATATACTAATCGGTCGTAGGTCTTTTATGTATACTGGATTAGGAATTTTAGGAATAGGACGTACCACAGAAACTTTCCAAGCATCTGGAAATGATTGGGTTTTTATAAATGGGTTTTATAAATACTCCTACCTGGTTCCAGATGATCAGACATTACTTAGTTCCACCAGCTCGCCATATTTTTTTGGGATGGTTTGGTAAGTGTGCACAATGTTACCAACAAATCATAGCTTTCTGCTCCCAACGCTGTTATTAACAGTGCTACTTTGCGGTCTTCCTTGACGTCATTCACCACAAAATACTGCTCCAGTCTATCCACATAAGTCGACCAATTGTCCTTATGATGATCGAACGCTTATATCTTGCCAACCGACATTATTCCGAAGTTCCCAATTCCGTTCGCACAAGATATTCTACCCCCGGGTTTTCACACTCGTGCACCCGCTGATCCGATCCCATCCTCGTCGCCAGTTTATTGTGTATCTATTTGATACCATCATAGAATATACATTTCTAAATAAAATTGTTGTTTCTTTAAAAAAAATATGGCTCTGTCCATTGGTGGACAATTATTATTTTGCCAGTGTCTAGTAGTTTTTGCCGTTGTACTCAGAGGGACCGCGCACGATACGAACCTCGAGTTTCGAGTTTCGTAATAGGTACAGTCACCAGCACCAACATCAGACACAACAAGTGTGCATAAATATCTGATACGACTCTATTTCTAGGGCCGGAAGGACGTGTCAGATATTTTTGCACGCTCCGCTGTGGCAGATATTAATGCTGGTGACTGTACCTACTTACTTAAATAAAAAAACGATAGCAGCGGCTTTCGTGCAACGAGGTTGCATACTGTATTAAAAGTGTGGGAAAACTTTGACATTTTGGAAATATTTCTTTTTCATATAATTTATTATAGATATATTTTTAATACTTACTATAAATTTCATTTAACATTGTATGTAATCAACACATTTGATCCTATCTCTCGCTTTTTTCGGGTTGAAGTAAAAGTGCCAGATCAAAGTGAAGTTCGAATGTTTGTAAAAAAATTCAGTGAGTAGGTACATCCGGCGGCACTGTCTAGAATTAAAAAAAAAAAACAAAAAGTTACTTTGTCTCAAGGAGTGAGTAAAATGCGATTTTTCTCACTGGATTCTCATAGCAAAACCTGGCTGTTTGAGGCGCTGTGGTGAAAACGTTTTTGTCCGCCATCCAACCCGCTATATGAATGAATTTGCAACTTAATCTATTTATGATTATTTAATATAAATCCTAATAAATCCATATTTAAAGGTATAATAACATTTATAATAATTGATACGTTTATTGTTCAAACTTTTTAATGACCCAAAATCAGGCTTTTTGCAGTAGGTATAATAAATATGACATATTTTACAAGTAGGTAAGTAGTTTTAAGTTAAAAATACAATACTCAAAACTCCTCTAGACAACCTAGATGTGCCTCACTTGAACGAAGCTAAAACAGCATGGAAGTCAGCTTGCCCGTCTGCTGATTTACCTATTTTTCCCAGTTCGCAGCGGCAATGGGATGAGCCGCTCTGTAGAATGGTGCGGGATAACCTTTACCATACGTCTACCAACCCTACAGAGCGCGCCCGCCTCCTTGCCGTTGCGAAATGGGAATCTGGTGCTTGGCTTCACGCCTTACCATCCACAAATACAGGCACTTTTCTTGACGACAACACATTCCGGCTCGCTGTGTGTCTCCGTTTGGGAGTGGCTGGTGTTGCCCCACATCGCTGCTATTGCGGTATGCAGGTCAACTGCCTCGGCCACCATGGACTCTCCTGCCGCAGCAGTACTGGACGCATCCCGCGGCATGCAGCCCTTAACGACGTCATCCGCCGGGCCTTGGTCAGTGCCGGAGTACCAGCCGTTTTGGAACCTTCGGCCTTGGTCCGCGACGACGGCAAGAGGCCCGACGGCATGACGCTCATGCCATGGAAAATGGGACGGCCGTTGGTTTGGGACGCCACTTGCGTCGACACACTCGCGCCGTCCCACCTTCCATCTACAGCCAACAGGGCCGGTGCCGCTGCAGACTCTGCGGAATGCCTCAAACGGCGCAAATATGTAGGCATCAGTAGTGCCTACATTTTTGAGCCGTTTGGGGTAGAAACCATGGGTCCTTGGGGTTTGAGTGCTGTTAATATTTTTAAATCATTGTCGTCCAAATTGATTACGGCTTCGGGTGACCAGAGGGCTGGCTTTTTCTTAGCACAAAGATTAAGCATTGCCATACAGCGTGGTAATGCTGCCAGCCTTCTGGTCACCTTACCACCTGGCAGTGATTTTGGCCAACTTTTTTATTTATAATTTTAGTTTGTATGTAGTTTTAGTTACCTTTATTTTGATTTATATTATACAGGCATTGTCTAATAATAAAATATACATATATATGTTTGTGGTTAAATAAAGTCAAAAGGTCAATATAAAAAAATATAAAAAATTACAATGCATGTTATGTTAAGAGTAGGTATGAGATTTGTATCGTACCTACTGGACACTTTTTCGTTCCGAATTCAAAACCTCTCTACTTGCCGGAGACTTGATCATTGTCTGGCATTCTTAACTTTTTAGTGACTTTTTAAAGATGTAATGGCGACTGTACGTATCATTTTTGAGGAAAGGTTTCTAAATGTGATTATTATATGAATTTGTTTCTTAATAATCGTATTGTTTATATATTTTTTATATTGTTTGTTTTGTAAATGGGTAAGTATATGTGATTTTACCTATTCTAACCTGTGTTCTCGCTGCTGAGGTGAAAAGTTGTATGTGACACACGAGACCAAAGTTCTTTTGCATCACGTGTATTTGAATCCCTCACTGCTCTCAGGTTTCTAACCTAGAATCAATTATAGAATCCTTCGCTTGCTCGGAATTCAAATTCAACACTCGCACCAAAAAACAACTTTGCTCTCTTGTTGCACAAATAACTATTTCACCTCAGCACCTCAAACAGGCAGGTTTTGCTATGAGAAATCAGTGAGCAAAATCGCATTTTGCTCACTCCGTGAGATAAAGTAACTTTTTAATTATTTTTTTATAAGTTCAGTGTTGGGTCTACTCACTGAATTCCAAATATTTGAACCAAAGAGAATTCGAACTTTACTTTGATCTGTCATTTCACTTCAACACGAAAAAAGCGAGAGATAAGATCAAATGTGTTGATTACAATTTTAAATTAAATTTTTGGTATTAAAAATATATCGATACCCGATAAATTACATGACAACGAAATATTTCCAAAATGTAAATTTTCCCCATGTTTTAATAAAGTATGCAACCTCGTTGCACGAAAGCCGCTTCTCTTTATTTTAATAAAAGAATTCCGTATAGGTACTGCCTCTACAGTTGGAATAAATATTTGTTAAATTGAATGATTTTTTAACAAATCTATTAATGTTTATGTAATATATAATTTAATTTGTAAATCTTAATAAAATTCATATTTAATATATATACGTTTACTGTTCAACCTTTTTAATGACCCCAAGATGAGGCTTTTTGCAGTATTAAAAAATAAGTGTGACATTAGTACCAAGAAGTTCTAAAATACAATGCATGTTATGAGTATGAGATTTGTATTTGTACTGGACACTTTTTTATGGTTTTAAATGTGATTATTGTATTTGTTTCTTAATAATCGGATTCTATTTAAATAAAATGTGTTTGTTTTGTGGTACTTATGTGGTTCTCGCTAACGCTCGTGATTCAATTATAGAATCCTTCGCTTACTCGGGATTCAAAATCAACACTCGCATCAAAAAACAACTTTGCTCTCTTGTTGCACAAATAACTATTATACGCTATGCCGAAAATTTCCGCAAATTTTTGAAACTCGCAAGGGAATCAAAACCTACAGGCTACAGTCCCGTGAACTCAGAAAACGTCTTATAGCACAGATAAAAGAAAAATTGCGAAAACCGTAAATTTTTAGTTACATCATATAATAAAAATAATTATCGGTGCGCGAGTCCGCCCCGCACTTGGCCGATTTTTTTTATTTAGGTTTAGTTTTAGTTATTATTTCTATTGTTATTTTGTACTACAAATTATTAAATATAGTTTAATTTTTATATTTGTAAATTATGTATTTTTAGGGTTCCGCAGTCAAATAGGAACCCTTATAGTTTTGCCATGTCTGTCCGTCTGTCTGTCCGCGGGTATTATTAGCTCAGAGACCGTTAGTACTAGAAATCTGTTATTTGACGTGAATATACATATCAGTCACGCCGACAAAGTGGTAACTGTGGTAACAAAGTGGTACTGTAGGGATACTACGAAATTCGAAAATCATTATCGTACCGTAGCCACTGAGATACGAGAGTGAAAGGGACGGTACGATACAAACTTCGATTTTCGAATTTCGTAGTAGCTCTATTTCTTATAGGTAGAGTCATTCAGGATGACGCGTGCCGTGGTTCTTATTACAATGGCATTAATGTCTAATTTTGACGAAATCACGCGGCTTCGTGGATGACACTAGGTATACTGTTTTATAGGTATATACAGCGTGTGGTCAGTATGGAGAAATCAGAAACTACCTATGAGAGAGAGCGAAATCTGTTGTTAGGAACCATGGCTTCGATTTTAGATTAAGTAAAAATGGCCTTCAATTTTTTAAATTTAACCGTTATACATAACCGGGCATCAAACCTGGTGAAAATCTCTGTAAACTATGTTGTAAATTCTGCACACTTATTCATTGTTCTTGTCGATTGTGTGAATGAGAGTGAAAAGAAAGACATTTTGGCAATTAAGCTTTTATTTAACTTTCAATTAACTACATTTTAAATATTTTTTTTGATGACTGTACCTTTGTTGACTGTACTTGCATTGTCAACTTAATTTCATTTCCATACCAAATTTCAAGTCGATTCCATTAACCGTTGAGAAGTTCCGCCCTTCGGAGACGATCCGGCTGGACCACCAGGATGTCACGTCACTGCTAGTATTGTATTTTCAACAGATTTACATACGTACGGTCGAACAAATTGAATCATGACCCAGGACGGAACCTTTTAATAATCAATTTCACTATGTTTTCCTTAACAAAAGTATGAGATGTCAACTGTGGATGTCAACATGACATTAGGCACAAAGGTTCCACTTTGGGTGGGTTCATGATTCAATTTGTTCGACTGTAACTACTATGACAAATTTAAAGTCATTATTACTTATTAAATAAGTAACATACTGTAGGTAAATTATCAATAATTTTTGCCTGTGGTTGGTCATAGACTCATAGTCATAGTCATAAAGACCCTTTTCCTAAATGTATGGGACTAGATAGGTAGGTACCTATACTGTGTGAATTATTCATCTTAAATAAACGTTTCACATAATTACTCTTTATTAATCAAGATTTTAATTTAACTTCTAATAACACTTTTTCTACGGTATTTTGTTTTAAAACCAGATTAGTAAGTAAATAAAATAAATAATGTTAGGTACCTACTATCGTTACATACTTAGTGTAATTAAGTATCAATAATTTTTGCCCGTGATTGGTCATAATCATAAAGGTAAGGACCCTTTTCCCAAATGTATGGGAGTCAATTTGTGACTTTTACGTAAGGCAAATCGTTTGTAAATAAAAAAAAAAAATTTTTATTCGACTGGATGGCAAACGAGCAAGTGGGTCTCCTGATGGTAAGAGATCACCACCGCCCATAAACATCTGCAACACCAGAATAATAATAACACTTTTATGCTGCTTGGGTCAAGGAGTTTAATTCATTGACCATGGAACCAATTCACAGTAAACGTCATAGTGACAGACATCGCATTAATTTAACAAGGAAAGTCGTAATGACTTTTCCTTCGAAAAGGTTCCATGGTGGCCCATGAATTAAATTCCTTGACTGTACGTGTAGGCTGATTAATTGGTAGATTGTACAACGAGAGCATAAAACGAGCCATTTTACCCGAGGCGTTCATATAGCTACCCAAGCGGTACGGCGAGGGTGGATAGACGCGTCGAGGGGGAAATGGGTTTAATGCTCTAGTTTAGAATTTGCTTTTTACTTCGAATGCGAGGAGATGAAATAACAAGTGGAAACAATTGTTCACTTACTAGGTAACATACAATGTCTAATACAATGTTAAATTAATTATAAATATTTAGTTTTATTGATTTATTTTTAGTTTTATACAAATTAAAAATTAATATAATAATATTATATAAAACCATTTTTGTTTCTGGCTGTTAATACCTGATTTCCTTGGTCTTAGACGAAGATTTATACTTTATGCACGAGAGCATAAAAAGTCATTTTATGTCGCCTAGATCTAGCATAAACACGAACTTTACGAGCATGAGAAGTGAAATAGTAGATTGTACAACAAGAGCATTAAACGAGCCATTTTACCCAAGACGTTCATATAGCCACCCGAGCCGGTACGTCGAGGGTGGATAGACACGTCGAGGGGAAAATGGATTTAATGCTCGAGGTTAACACTGCTTTTCACTTCGATGGCGAAGAAATGAAATAGCAACAGTGAAAACAATTGTTCACTCACTACGTAAATTTTATTTTTCATGCATTACTATATAATTATATTTTTTTTTAGTTTTAGTGATTTATTTTGATTGTTTTTTTGTTTTATATATGTATTAAAAAATATAAAGAAACTTCTTTGTTTGTGGCTGTTGACACCTAATTACCTTGGTCTTAGACGAAGATTTTATTTTATGCACTAGTGCATAAATAGTTATTTGTGCAACAAGAGAGCAAAGTTGTTTTTGTTGCGAGTGTTGATTTTGAATCCCGAGTAAGCGAAGGATTCTATAATTGAATCACGAGCGTCAGCGAGTGATTCTAGGTTAGAATCCTGAGAACAGCAAGGGATTCATAATTATATACGAGATGCAAAAAAACTTTGCTCTCGTGTGACACATACAATTTTTCACCTCAGCAGCGAGAACATAATTTACATGTAACATAAGAATAAAACTACATATACCTACCTGTTTACAAAACAAACACATTTTTTTTAAATAGAATCCGATTATTAAGAAACAAACATAATAATCACATTTAAAACCATAACAAAGTGTCCAGTAGGAATACAATACAAATCTCATACTCATTACATGCATTTCAATTTGATCTTGTCCTAATGTCACACTTTTTTTTTAATACTGCAAAAAGCGTCATCTTGGGGTCATTAAAAAGGTTGGACAATAAACGTATAATTTATTATAAATGCTATTAAACCTTTAAATATGAATTTTACTAAGATTTGTATTACATAAACATTAAATAGATTTGTTAAAAATTCAAACAATTTAACAAATATTTATTCCAACTGTAGAGGCAGTATACGGAATTCTTTTATAAAAAAAAAACAAGAGAAGCGGCTTTCGTGCAACGAGGTTGCATACTTTATTAAAAGATCGGGAAAATTTACATTTTGGAAATATTTCGTTGTCATGTAATTTATATTTATAATACCAAAAATTTAATTTAAGATTGTAATCAACACATTTGATCCTATCTCTCGCTTTTTTCGTGTTGAAGTGAAATGACAGATCAAAGTAAAGTTCAAATATTTGGAATTTAGTGAGTAGACCCAACACTGTACCCAGCATTTTAAAAAAATAATTAAAAAGTTACTTTGTCTCACGGAGTGAGCAAAATGCGATTTTGCTCACTGATTTCTCATAGCAAAACCTGCCTGTTTGAGGTGCTGAGGTGAAAAAGTCATTTAATGTCGCCTAGATCCAGCATGAATACCAACTTTACGAGCATGAGAAGTGAAAAAGCAATTAATAAAGTCACTAGACGAAAATTGTTAATGTTATAGTAGGTATAGGGTAAAAGATGAAAAGTATAATAATTAATGTAAATTCAAATATATTCAACTATATACCTACTAAGTTTCAGATTACAACATTAAACATAGGTATTAAAGAACAGTAAGATTTTTTTTCTTAATTTCGTTCTTATAAAGTTATAGGTATATAAGCGACTTGCTCTGCTCTTATCAAAGGCTGATTTTTCACAATCTGGCTGGAAGTCACATTAACAAAACAAAATCATAATTTCAAAGAAAAACGCCTTGAGAGAGGCAGGAACATAATCAATCATCATCCATCACAATACCTATGCAGGTAACTTCCAATGGGAATAAAAATAATTACCTTATCCATCCGTAATTTTCTATTTTATATGTTACATACATACATAAGTATATTATATTTTATTATTTTAAGAACATGTGTTCTTAGTCGTATATTAATGAGTATACAGGTAAACCAAAAACAATATAAAGACCTCGAGGTTCATAAATATTCATAGGTACTAAAAGTTATTTCAAACTAATGTGAGTAGGTACTTAAATAAATTAAAAATCAACAAAACTAGGTTCAGTGAAAGATAAATTTTGATAAAAACACTATACAAAATGTTGCCTGACTAATTTTTTGAGAGTAACAAGCGAACTCGCAAATGGGTCAATATCATACAATTGTTCATTAATTTAATAATTGTTTATTGATTTTAATACAAGCGAAGAAACAACGAATTATACACACCTATGCTAGATAAAGCGGTGCTTTTATTTTACGTTGTACTCGAGCCTATTCCGGCTATACCTACCTACCTATGTCAAAAAAATTGTATGTTTTTTGTGGCTTCGAACTGCGTCGATTGAGGGGTGGAATTTTGTGTGTGAGTAGAGAACGCGTCTAAGGGTTGCTTAGCTGCTACGCGCTTGCGCGCGTACTTCGCGCCACTCAGCTACGTCGCTGGCTTGTTAGCCAGCCATACTACACGACACTTCACTAGCCAGATGTCCAGAAAAGCTTTCTGTCGATATTTCAACGCTCTTAAAAATTTAAGTACTCAACTAAAATGTGTATTTGGACTAGTTTAATGATTTTGTTTCCGAGTTAAATGTTCGGTTAATGTTTCATGAAATGTGTACTGTGTAAACTGTGCGTGCAACAGAAAATTTTAGCATCTCCATGTCCACGAGTTCGTTCGTTCGAGTCTAACAAAGCGGCGGACATTTTATTTTGAGTACTCGATAATGTAGCGTTGCGTCGAAAACATTAATGTCGTTTAGTGATTATTACTTAAGTAATCGTTCGCTTACTCCTTTCGTAAGTACTGTGCTATAAGATGATTTTTTGTTGTAATACTTTACAATTGAACCACTTGTGATAAAAGCGGTATGTCAAGCATAATCACGTCAAGGAAGTCTATATTTTAGGGAAATATACTTGTCTGTGACGTAAGCAAATTGAATATTTGTAGGCACAGGACTTTCATATTACATAAAGCTAATTTATTTGATATCGACCCACTTCGCTGTGGAGGGTCTTGTCAGTTATTTCCGCGCGCACGGCGCCTCTAACCTCTTCTCTAATCGAATTGTCATGATTACAACACCCTTATATTCAATCATAAAAGTAGGCTATGAATGGGTATGATAATCTATTTTATTTTTATTTCTATCGAAATAGCGATGCCGAGGGGGGTGAAGCGAGGGCCGGCGGAGGGTGAGGCCGAGGTGGTGGTACGCGTTGGGGCGTCTCCGTCACAAACTACGTTTTTGGATGACAGCCCTAGCCAGCCTATAAGCTACCATCTGCTGGATCATGGGTATGGTGCTACGCCGCAACATCAGATCAGACGGGAGGCGCCCTCTGCACCACCAAAGACGTCTGAAGTAAGTCTCTTTAATTTAATGCTATATAATTTTAAAGCATAATTTCAATTGAAGTATGTGTTATGATTGTTGAAAGAAATAAAGAAAAAGATTTTATTTACATTCCTAAAATGACTACCACCAAACAAAAAATATCATGTAATTTACTAGTTACTGTACCATAATGCATGTGTATTGTTGTGAGAAATTTTTCTTTTTGATCATTCGCAGCTATTTAATATTTTCTGCAGTTAGCAAATTTCATGGATATTTCGAAGAGGATGGTCCATGTCAGTAGCGTTTCTTTCTCACGCAAGAGATATATAGGTATGATGTGGATGAAGCTAATTACTCCTTAAACTGTGCCACTAAAGGATATTAAACTTGAACAAAAAAAAGTGAAAATTACTATATTGAAAAGTTAGCTGAGCTTTTTTTTGAAAACAAAATACTCCGTTATTTACTTATTATTTTGCTAATATATATTTTTTTGTATTGTTTTGTAATATTCCATGAATATGTTTATTGACAGTATTATTGTTGTTGTGTAATGAATGATTAAGTTTGGGACAGTGATATTAATATTACAACATTGAGTCCATATCTGCCATTAGTCATGTGGTTAAACTTCCCGATGACTACATTGTGGGACATCACTGGCATTCACACAGATCATTATTAAAGGACCTTACTCTGAAATTTCTATACAAAGTGAAAACTCTCATCTTTATAAAAAAAATTGTACTGTTAAAATAGAATAGAAACCTGGGGACATTGATTCCCAAAATTTGCATTTATGAAAAGGTATGCTCAGGTCACGGCATGCATATCTTGAGCTATACACCTCTATTTTATTTTGTAAGGGTGTCATAAAACAATTATATAACCATTAAAGGGAGTCATTGATAGCGCACCCCTGACCTAGGTAGGACTAAATAACAAAAATTAAGTGATGAAAAGTAAAACAGGGGGTCAGTGGCTCACATTCTACTTTCTAGACATTGATGGCTTGTCTCACCACTTATTGATATCAGAGATGCACTGTTTTTTTCACATAAAATTTATCAAAGACAGATGAAACAGGCACTAAGACTTATTATTATGTAGGTTTGATTGGTATAAAATTTTTGCAGAGATGCACATGTCTTTATTTATATAGTTTTGTTTGATAAAAACAGCAATACATATATTATACCTATTATTAAAATCTTCTTAGCATTCTGTAGGAGGGCTTTCGGTAGTATGGTTGGGAGGACATGATGTCTCTGGCTTGAGTCATTCCATGAAAGTCCATAAAATAATGGGCTTGTTATTATGACAAAAATTTATGCTTGATGAATTTGAACCGCCAAAAACATATTTATTAAAAAATCGTGGTTTTTATGAGTTGTCAGGGGGCATAACCAGGTTCAAGAAAAAGTTGATCTACCTAATAACTAAACACCAAAAAACCGTGTGCGCGTGAGTGTGTGCATGTCTGCATACATACACACGCGCACAACCTACATAAGTTGTGTTTTTCTTGTCACTTTAGTATCTGTGTTATCAACCATTGAGGAGTTCCCTGATAAGAAAACAACCCTAGCCGCAGCATCAAGTTGTGTCTATCTATCATAGAAACGCATTTCCATTAAAATTGTATAAACATACAAAGTTTTGTGTCTGTGCTGTAAACTATTGAGGAGTTCTCTCCTGCAGAGACAATCATCAGGATGTCACTACTAGATTACATAAATATGCCAAATTTTAAGTCATTGCGACCACTGAAAATGGGTCAAATATAACTTGCAAGGGTTGCCCCGTACATACACACACACAACATCCTACTTTATCCTACTCCTACTATATAATATTATAAATGTGAAAGTTTGTGAGTGAGTGAGTGAGTGAGTATGTTTGTTACTTCTTCACGCTTAAACGGCTAGATGGATTTGGATGAAATTTGGCGGAAAGTTAGTTTATAACCTGGATTAAAACATAGGATACTTTTTATCCCGATATTCCCACGGGATGGGGATAAAATCTAGAAATAACAACGGCTAGGCTTAGAGCCATGAAGTTTGGGATGTAGGTAGTTGGACGTCTGAAATAAAACATAGGCGACTTTTTGACCCGATATTCCCACGGGATAACTAGGGATAAAATCTTGAAATAACAACCGTTGGGCTTTGAGCCATGAAATTTAGTATGTAGTTAGCTGGACCTCTGGAATAACACATAGGCTACTTTTTATTCCGATATTCCCACGGGATAGGGATAAAATCTCGAAATTATAACCGCTGGGCTTAGAGTCATGAAATTTGGTATGTAGGTAACTGGACATCTGTAATAACACTTAAGTGACTTTTTGACCCGATATTCCCACGGGATAACCAGGGATAAAATCTCGAAATAACAACCACTGGGCTTAGAGCCATGAAATTTGGTATGTAGGTAGCTGGACCTCTGGCATAACACATAGGCTACTTTTTACTCCGATATTCCCAAGGGATAGGGATAAAATCTCGAAATAACAACCGCTGGGCTTAGAGGCATGAAATTAGGTATGTAGGTAGCCGGACGTCTGGAATAACACATACGCTACTTTTTATCCCGATATTTCAACGGGATAGTTTTGTAACTAAGGGACCCCATACATCCGTGTATTATTATTATTATTATTATTTTGTATTTTTTTCTTTAATTGTATACTGTAGTTTTTAAGTATTTTATTTGTAATTATTTTATTTTGAAAAAATGACTTTCTGCCAAGCTTCTTGCGGCGCATTCTTCTTGGCAATGATGGTCTTTCCGAAAGCGCTGGTATTTTAAAAAATGACGTGTAAAAGTGCCCATTGCGGCCTACTTACTGAATAAATGATTTGAGCTTGAATTTGGATAGAGAAAATTTTTGAAATTTTAGCACTGGGTTGAATTTTGTACAGTTATTCACAACACAACCTCAATGAAGACCACGATATAAATTTGGAAATTTCCAGGGGAATTTTGTAAAATCCCGAAAATTTCAATTGCAACTACCAGATCGAATAGTTTACGCGTGCGAAGCCGCGGGTAAAAGCTAGTCCTACTAATATTATAAATGTGAAAGTTTGTGAGTGAGTGAGTGAGTGAGTGAGTATGTTTGTTACTTTTTCACGCTTAAACGGCTGGACGGATTTGGATGAAATTTGGCGGAAAGTTAGTTTATAACCTGGATTAAAACATAGGATACTTTTTATCCCGATATTCCCACGGGATAGGGATAAAATCTCGAAATAACAACCGCTAGGCTTAGAGTCATGAAATTTGGTATGTAGGTAGTTGGACGTCTGGAATAAAACATAGGTGACTTTTTGACCCGATATTCCCACGGGATACCTAGGGATAAAATCTCGAAATAACAACCGCTGGGCTTAGAGGCATGAAATTTGGTATGTAGGTAGCCGGACGTCTGGAATAACACATACGCTACTTTTTATCCCGATATTTCCACGGGATAGTTTTGTAACTAAGGGACTCCATACGACATCCGTGTATTATTGTTATTATTATTTTGTAATTTTTTCTTTAATTGTATACTTACTGTAGATTTTAAGTATTTTATTTGTACTTATTTTATTTTGAAAAAATGACTTCCTGCCAAGCTTCTTGCGGCGCATTCTTCTTGGCAATGATGGTCTTTCCGAAAGTGCTGGTATTTAAAAAAATGACTTGTAAAAGTGCCCATTGCGGCCTATTTACTGAATAAATGATATGAATTTGAATTTGGATAGGGAAAATTTTTGAAATTTTAGCACTGGGTTTAGAGTCTTGAATTTTGTACAGTTATTCACAACACAATCTCAATGAAGACCACGATATAAATTTTTTAAAATCCCGAAAATTTCAATTGCAACTACCAGACCGAATAGTTAACGCGTGCGAAGCCGCGGGTAAAAGCTAGTTAATATTATAAATGTGAAAGTTTGTGAGTGAGTGAGTATGTTTGTTACTTTTTCACGCTGAAACGGCTGGACGGATTTGGATGAAATTTGGCGAAAAGTTAGTTTATAACCTGGATTAAAACATAGGATACTTTTTATCCCGATTTTCCCACGGGATAGGAATAAAATCTCGAAATAACAACCGCTGGGTTTAGAGACATGAAATTTGGTATGTAGGTAGCTGGACCTCTGGCATAACACATAGGCTACTTTTTACTCCGATATTCCCAAGGGATAGGGATAAAATCTCGAAATAACAACCGCTGGGCTTAGAGGCATGAAATTTGGTATGTAGGTAGCCGGACGTCTGGAATAACACATACGCTACTTTTTATCCCGATATTTCCACGGGATAGTTTTGTAACTAAGGGACTCCATACGACATCCGTGTATTATTGTTATTATTATTTTGTAATTTTTTCTTTAATTGTATACTTACTGTAGATTTTAAGTATTTTATTTGTACTTATTTTATTTTGAAAAAATGACTTCCTGCCAAGCTTCTTGCGGCGCATTCTTCTTGGCAATGATGGTCTTTCCGAAAGTGCTGGTATTTAAAAAAATGACTTGTAAAAGTGCCCATTGCGGCCTATTTACTGAATAAATGATATGAATTTGAATTTGGATAGGGAAAATTTTTGAAATTTTAGCACTGGGTTTAGAGTCTTGAATTTTGTACAGTTATTCACAACACAATCTCAATGAAGACCACGATATAAATTTTTTAAAATCCCGAAAATTTCAATTGCAACTACCAGACCGAATAGTTAACGCGTGCGAAGCCGCGGGTAAAAGCTAGTAATATTATAAATGTGAAAGTTTGTGAGTGAGTGAGTATGTTTGTTACTTTTTCACGCTGAAACGGCTGGACGGATTTGGATGAAATTTGGCGAAAAGTTAGTTTATAACCTGGATTAAAACATAGGATACTTTTTATCCCGATTTTCCCACGGGATAGGAATAAAATCTCGAAATAACAACCGCTGGGTTTAGAGACATGAAATTTCGTATGTAGGTTGATGAACGTCTGTAATAACAGAAACTACTTTTTATCCCGATATTCCCATGGGATAGGGATAAAATCTCGAACTAATAACCGCTGGGCTTAGAGTTATAAAATTTGGTATGTAGATAGCTGGACATCTGGAATAACACATAAGCTTTTTTTTATCCCGATATTCCCACGAGATAGGGATAAAATCTCGAAATAACAACCGCTGGGCTTAGAGTTTGAAATTTGGTATGTAAATAGCTGGACATCTGAAATAACACATAGGCTACTTGTTATCCCGATATTTCCACGGGATAGGGATAAAATCACGAAATAACAACAGCTGGGCTGAGAGTCATGAAATTTGGTACGTAGATAGCTGGATATTTGGACTGGAATAACACATAGGCTACTTGTTTATCCCGATATTCGCACGGGATAGGGATAAAATCTCGAAATAACAACCGCTGGGCTAAGGGTCATGAAATTTGGTATGTATGTTGCTGGAAGTCTGATATAACACAGGCTCCTTTAACTTTTTATCCCGGTATTCCCACGGGATAGAGCTTAAAATCTCGAAATTACAACCGCTGGGTTTAGAGTAATGAAATTTGGCATGGTTGTTATAATTTAACGTAATTTATTCAATGAAAGAAAACCATGATGTAATTTTAGGGAATTCCCACGAGAATTTAAAAAAAATCCCGGAATTTCAGTTCAACTGCTGTATCTAATGATTTACGCGTACGAAGCCGCGGGTAAACGCTAGTTGCAAATAAAAGCTTGAAATAAAAATGACACTGTTGGTTTTCATACAAATGGAGGAACTTGGCTTATCTAGGTAAATCTGTTATCTGTGGTCTTTTCATTTAATATAAGCTTTTTGTACTAAGCTAAGTAGTTACATAAAGTAATTAAGTAACCGTGACTGCATTTACAATTTGTAGTTAGTACCGAATCTATATTTTTAACTACTTTTTACGGTTACTTTTGGTGATTTGTTTTGTTAATTTGTAGTTAGTTTACATAATGCCCTATAGATACTGCCAGCTAACTACACTAAAAAGTTGATTGAGTATACATTTTCATAAAATCAGAAAAATCATAATTTCTCAATGAGACTTACTAAGGACATTTTTCGCCGTGTCTGTCCGTCTGTCTGTCAGTCCGCCGCTAAGCTCAGACAGTTAGTACTAGAAAACTGTAATTTGGCATGAATATACATAATCAGTCACGCTGAGACGCTGACAGTCGGAAAATAAAAAAATTTAAAAAATATTTTGGCTAGGTATCCCCATCTTGGGTAAGTCTTAAACTATCTAAGTGTACCATAGACGGAAAGTGGGGGTGTTTTTTTTCTCTACTAAGTCTATAGTGCGAGGTATATTGTATTTCGATCCAATTTATGAAAAGTGTAAACAAAGACGCCATTTATCCGACCACAGACATTTCAATGATGTGAAAACCTAGAACCTATTGCAAAATAATTAATCTGTTCAGTAAATCGATTAATTTATTAATTGAATAGATCTAAGTTATTTTCTAGAGTCTATTTTATTATTTACAATACTTGATTTCATTCCCAAGATTGTTTATTCAATTATAAAAGCAGTAACTATTTTCTGGCAGAACCAGATAAGTGCACAATATTTATTTATTTAACGGTTTTGATAGATAAATAAAGCAGAAAAAATTGAGTATGCTTGTGTACGTAACTATTTAAAAAAAAATTGCACTTATTCTGTTTTGCCAGAATACCCTCGAATATCGTAGGATAGGTTTTTTAAAATAATTGGGGTGGGTTTGTCACGACGATATTTCGATTCAGTGACCTGTTTTCGAATTATTCAACTTTAAAGTGCAAATTTTCATTAAAATCGAGCGTAATTGTATTGTATTGTAAAACTCTTTATTGGACATAAAACACATGAAAATAACAGAACACAGGATAATAAGATGGACAAAGGCGAACTTATTCCTTAAAGGAATCTCTTCCAGTTAACCTTTGAACGATTGACAGGATATCAGACACAAGAGTCGACACTACACGAGTACAATGAAAAGATAAAAGAACCGAAATTTTAAATTAACTCAAACAATTCATATTATTATTTATTCTTAGATATTAATTATTTATGTTAAGTGACACTATTTAATGAAGGTTTATATTGGTTTCTAATTGGACGATAAAATGGTATTATAGTACCTACTGCAGCATTACATCGCTGCATGGGTGTTCCGTGTTGCAAACTTTTCGTTCATTTTCCAAGCGTTTTACTGGCCGGTTGTGTGCTGGCTGTTAACTCTTTTGTATTACACATTTGGTTTCTGATTTGAAATTTAAAATTTTAATTCAATGATTCGTTGGTTCGACTGAGAAATTTGGAAGTGCGGCTTTTAATTTCAATAAATTATATTTACCGCTAAATTTCACGTTTTTTATTTATGTCAGCTTATTTAGGGTTCACGGGCACGGGCACCTTAAAAGCTCTTGGACGTATAAGTAGGTAATGCTGCACTACATATTAAGTAGGTTTCATATATTTTTTTCTATTTACTCATATCACAATATTTACCGTGGAGACTATTTTTGGACCAAAAAATAATTTGTAATCACTACTGTTTCTACTCTCATTTCCCTGTATTATGTAAATTTAAAAATGCCTCTTCGAAATAAATGAATATTTTAACTAACCCTTTCAATTCTAAAATAAGTACTCCATCATAAACTTGGGTAAAATATACGTCAAAAAATGTAAGTGGATACATGTTTCACCATTTTAAAAAGTTCTACCCTTAAAGGGGTAGGAGAGAAAGTTTGTATGGAAAAAAAATTAGGTATATTTGAAGATATAATTCTAAAACTTCGTGAAAATGCTATTAAACATTTTATGGTAAAAGGGACATGAAAACATTGTGAATGACTCTTGAACAGAACTATGAGAAAACGTGATTCGCCATTTTTAAAAAGTTTAGCCATAAGGTTGGTGGAAATTAGTACAAGAAAAACGTAAAGTTAGGATTGTGAAACTTAGGGAAGATATTAAATAATGAAATATGAATTAATTCAAAATAATTATTTACTGCTGATTGAAGTATCATAAAGAGCATTCACATCACTAGAGCAAACGGCAGTCAGTCAGTCAGCCAGTCGTCAGTCAAGTGTCAATGTCAGCCCCACATTTGTTTACTAGATTGCTTAATTAATACCATGGACCTACTTAAACGGGACTGAGCATTTGCAGCTCAAAAGCACGATGAACGAGATAGTACCGATGTCATTTGTCCCTTTCTAATAAATAGGGTGACAATAGGATTATGTGAGACAAGTTTAATCTTGCAATCTTCCTGTTAATTGTTTATCATAAACACTGAAGTTTTTCATTAGCTATGGAAAGTGTCTTATGGATAACAAAATAAATAAAACAAATAGTACAAGGTGTCGATTTATTAATGTGAAATAATAAGTGCAGCGACTAAAATTTCATTTGGTATCTACAACGGAAAGTATTTTTTGTATGTAAGCAACGGGTTAATAAAATTGCTTCTATTGAATTAATATGCCATCTTCACAATATCAACAAATTATGAAGAATCGTGCGCCTATTTCCATTCGTGAAGGTTTTTTTTTTTAAATCGATCTAAAAAGTTATGGTTATGTCTATCTCGCGGGAACTTTGCGTTTTCCCCAGATAAAAGAAGCCCGTTTCATTTCAATCAGAGACAGTGTATGTAACGTACTTTCTATACAATTAATTTATTTATATCCCGCGGGAATTATACTATGTCGCGTACGAAGTCGCGGGCAAAAGCTAGTTGTACATAAATGAGATAGCGACATCTTTTGAGAAATAAACTAAACAAAAACATAAATTGTCTTCAACAAAATTTAATAAACTAGTTAATAAACTAGTAATGCCGCGTTGAACATACCGCCCACCATGGACAAGTTGGCTCTTAACAAACGACGGGAATTACTAAAATAAAAGCAGCAAGGTTCAAAGTGCTGACTGCATACGACTGAATTTTTGGTAATTTTTTGCTGTGTATATTGCTGAGCCATTTTTGTCGCACTTCCTCATTTTTCGGGAAACTGTAATAATAGTACAACTGTAAGGACACTGCAAAAATTCATGGTCAACATAGTTGTCTGATTTAAAATAATTTTATTTTTAGCTTACATGTGGAACGACATATTGCAACCACTAAGTATATGATTCACTTGGACATGTGTAAATGCAACACTTTTTATCATTTTATTGTTAGTATTCCTTACAATTGTTATTAACAAAAGTGAGGAAGACATATTCAAATAATAACGCTATGACATTACGCTTTAAAGGGTTACCATATTAGAAAAAAAAGTAGACTAGACAAAAGTATATCTTCTATAAAAAAAAAATCTACAACGATATTGATGAAAATTATAATACGATAACTTGAAACTGTTGAAATAACATTAAAATACAATTCACTGAGTTTTTTCGAGTCAAAATTTTTGATCAGATGCATTTTTTTAGGCTGGCAAGATCAAAGAACGAGACACAAGTCCTTCGATATTGCTATCCCTTTCGCCGTAGATGAGCCTCTGTTTAAGGCGCAACAGAGAAAGATATTTTCTCACCTTGAAATATGGTTCATTTTCGTAAATACATATTTTCAGAGTACTTGTAATATTATGTTTAAATATATACAAAATCTTGTGGTAAAGATGATTAAAAGTCAGATAATCTTTTCTTTATTGTTGAATCCAATAGAAAGTTTCGATTTAAGTAGTTACAAAATTATGATTTTTTTCCTCCCAATATTTCGTGACGTTTTCCTGACGTTGAGAAATTTTGGATGTTTAATGCAGTTTATGTTTTATGATTATGATCTCGTCCTTAGTGTTAATAATTTCTTGACAAACTGTTTCTTGTCAATTTCCTGACGGGACAACTTTTTGAAAAATACTCTTGTACCAACTTTTTTTCACACATCTTATGAAGAAATTGCCGAATTTTGATCAAAATAAGCTTATACTCGTACACCTTTGACTCCGATTTTTTATTCTGTTTTCTTGTAGGATGACCCTCTCCCTCTCGCTGCTTTCTTTAAACAGTTGCACCTTGTTTTAGCTATTTAGGCTTCCGTAGTCAACTACTGTCTGTTCGTCAGCCTATCTGTCTGTCTGTTTGTCCGTCCGCGGCTAAGCTCATACTCGTAGATCGACTAGAAAGCTGTAATTTGGCATGCATATACATATCACTCATGCCGACAGAGGTAAAATAAATAAAAAAATATACGTAAAGTGGGGGTATTTTTTTCTCGACACCCTATAGTGTAGGGTTTCGTTGGATAGGTCTTAAAACCATGGGGGGAATGATTTTTCGATTGAGTGATTGAAATTGATTTCGAAAATTGCATTAGGTATAGGTATGCGCAAAGCCTACGTAACTTCCAAATCTTTCTGATTAAAATTCTTTAAGTATGTTAAATCGCTCGTTGTTATTATAAAACTTATTTCGTTTTCTTATTGTTTTGAAACCTACAAATAACCTCAATTACTATTATTAAAATGTTTTACCCGATCGCTTCAAAAAGGAGAGTAATGATTGTATACATAGCCCTCCGAGTAAGTTAGCGTCTCCCCAGAGAGAGAGAGAGAGAGAGAGAGAGAGAGAGAGAGAGAGAGAGAGAGAGAGAGAGAGAGAGAGAGTCAGAGAGAGAGTCACACCCATTGCTAGCAAAACGCTGACCTAGCTATCTAGCTCCTCCTTGTTAGAAGCACATCTATTCTGCTGTCACTTCTACGCTATAGTTCAGTCTGCAAGTTAACAATGGGTAGGTACTGAGTTTTCTGGTAATAATAATAAGGAATTTTAGGCGAAATATTGCTATTCTTTTGCCGAAGTCCCTTCCGAGAGCACGGTTTCTTTTGTGTTGATTGTAATTTATGTCGCGCATTGTTGGGAACGGGTACGCTCCCCACATTTCGTTTGAGGGGCTTTGCAGACTGCACCAAGAAATTGAAGTTGCTGTGTCAGTTCATTGCCTTGCATGTTTGTTACCTAATTCAATATAACGTATTAAAAATAACGTATTGTGTATCTGGGGGAAACAGTAGTGAAAAAATGCGATTGAATACATACCGCAAGCGTAAATTGTTGTGTAGGATAATTTGCGATTACTGTAAGTACCTAAAATTGATTTTTATGTGTGTAAAACTTTAGATTTACCCCCTGTTTCACCATTCATTGATTAGTTTTAACTGACGGATAAATGTGATGCCGTCTCTGTTTGTTTTGTTCGAATAAGTAGACGGAGACCGCATCACATTTATTTATTCGTCAGTCAAAATTAATCCATGGGTGGTGAAACAGCCCCTCAGTGCCCTTAGTGAAAACTTTAGATTTCTAATGTTAGTCTCCTACGTGGGTAGTTGAATGAAGTCAGTCAGTATCTTGACAGATTTTTATAGCCATTTTACATAGGTTTTACCTTACCATGTAAAGTGACTTAAAAAGGAAAAGTTACTTCTCTTCAATCAAGAGCATTCTTCAGACTAAAATAAAGAAGTGGTACGTAGCGTAATTTAATAAGTAAATAGTCGGACTCGCACAAAACGTTTTTGTGCTACCGAAGTAAAAAACGTTTGTATGGAGAAAATAATTAACTTTAATGTTTTTATTATTTATTGTTACTTCATCAAAATCCGTTCAATCATTTTTGCGCAGTTGAGTAATGAAAATTAAAACATCCATCATTCTTTACAAGGGTTGCTATCTTTAAAATTTGGCAACCAGGACAAGACGCGTTAAAACCCCGAGTTTTGGAGCCCAGAACCCGGACAAGTCAACGGGTTTTTATTTAACTTAATATAACTATTAAAATAAAAGCAAAATAAATAGGCCAATTAAATATGATCCTTAAAAAGCGCTCGGGGGCCACTTTGTTTGCTTAGCCCGCTGGACCACAAACCGAGAAGAGTCTCGGTTTGTAACCTTTGTTTTCGGCTGTACCACTGAACCGAATTTAAACTTTTATACTCATTCGAAGCATAATTTAACATTCTTTAATATTGAAGTGAAGACCTTTTCGGCGCAAGTACCATTTTTGTGTTAGAAACAAAAAAACTGAACAACAGAGCAAAAATTTCCCAAAAGTTATGCACACCTCCTGGAAAGAGGCAAATCGTGATTACACGCGTTTAGGAAGTAATGAAGGTACTAAGAAGACGTCGGCCTGCTGGAATAAATTCTTCGAAAAATTCTAATTTTATTGGCCTCAAAATAAAAACGAATAAAATATTTTAAAACGGAATATTATTAATTGGGATGTCCCAATTTTTGACAACCTATAATAAATCGAAAACCGTTTGGAGAAATAGACTTTGTGAAGCGTTTTCAGTAACAAGATTCCAAAAATAGGATACAATGAAATTAAATAAACAAAATTTTAGTAATGACCATCATTTGACCTCTGCAGTGTCCCGTCACAAAGGCAGTTATAAAGCTGTTCTACACTAAAGCAAATTGACAGTTTGAAATGTTGCTGTCCTGCTTATAATAGCAAACAGTGACAAAGATGGAACTTTAATCACATGATGCGCACCCAGCTTTAAACAGTTGTCATTTATCGTAAAGTCGGAAATGAATACGATATTTCCAATGTATTTTTACAAATTAAATTATAAAATTACGACGTTACAAGTAAATATAAAAGAATTTAAATATCAGATTTTAATAAAAAATATCTGTTTACTATCACACCATTAAACAAACATAGGAATAATCGAAGCTAAAAGAAGATAAATAAATAAAACTATTTGTCATGGTTCATTTAGGACCCTAAGCCGTGCTTGTGTTATTGTCACATTGTAATGCCATAGATTATTGTTATGTACGACCTGAATTTTTCTAGGCAATGGAACGTGGCTGTCTCACTGTGACGTCATCCGGCATTCAAAATCGATGAAAATGGGATCTTAAAATATCCTATTCTTTCTAAAAATAAAATAAAAACTATTGGCAACTTTTTTGGCTCTGATGCTCTGACGTTTTGAAATTTCATCGCGAAATTGTGACCAAAATCATACCTATAACGTAATAATTTATAATACGAAATTACTGTGATACAGTGATTTGGATGGACAAAAGGTTGTGAATTCATTTTTATTTATATTTTAACAAGTAGTTCTAAGTTCAAATTACTGTGCCTGTTATTAGTATGAGATTTGTATCTTATTTACCTACTGGACACTTTTTCGTTCCTAATTCAAAACCTCTCTACTTCCCTACTTACTACCGGCACAGAGTACATATATACCGGAGACTTTAAATCATTGTGTGGCATTCTTATCTTTCTGGTGACTTTTTGAAGATGTAATGCCGACTGTACGTATCATTTTTGAGTAAAGGTTTTAAATGTGATTATTATATTTGTTTCTTAATACTCGGATTAATATATCGGATATTTTAATCTTTTTGTCTTTGTTTTGTAAATAGGTATATGGGGTTTTAATCTCACGGACACGAACACTCACGGACACCGACACGGACACTCACGGACTCGGACACTCACGGCCTGGCCACATATCCACGGTGCGGCGTCGTGAACGTAAAACGGTGCGTCACTGTGCTGATTTACGTGCGTCTACCACCCTAATATTGATAATCGTTTGCATGTCATAAAACAATAATGCCAATCGACGTGTCCGTCAACCTGAAAGTTCGACTTTAGCGACATATTCTTTTGATAGGAATTTGTTTTCATTGATGATGATGATGATTAATAGGTAAGGTACGTCATTTCAGACTAAAGGAAGGTTCAAGTCAGCCAACGTTTTATTTATCAACCCAGCCTATATACTGCTCACTGCTGGGCACAGGCCTCCTTTCAAAATTAGAGGACTTGGGCCGTCGTTCCCCATTGTCGTTCCCCACATCTCCATTGAATTGCTTCGCTGGTTTGTGCAGGTTTCCTCCCGATGTTTTCCTTCACCGTAAAGCTCGTGATGAATTTCAAATGTAATTTCTTCGCTTATTAAATTTTGTATTGTATTGTATTATTTTACTCTTTACTTATTATTATTATATCTTGAAAACATTACTATAACCCAATTTTACACCACAAAAAGCCCTTATCGGCTCACGATGACTTGGTCCACAGTGCCATGTCGTCAGCCTACTTTTCCAGAATCGTCACCTCCCTAATTAGTCCACTGGTATCGTCCATATCCCATTTTGTCAACATTCCTATTTTGACCACAGTGGCAACTCTTTCACGTTTACCAGACGTTGTCTCACAGAGTTGGCCAATTTAACCGTTTAAATAGCAATATCCCGATAGTAATTTGCAAAAAAAGGCCCCTTTTCAATAATCATTTATAGAACATTTATGTTAGTCTGGATAATGGACGATGAAGGAACGATGCAATAACGTTGACAAGTTGGCACTTTGGTCTAAATTGGAATGTTGACTTGTTAGCACTTTAGTCGAAATAAGATTGTTGACGAGTTGGTACTGTGGCCTACGCAAGAAAGCGGACTAGATAGGAAAGTGACGATGTAGGAATGTTGGCAAACCAGAACAGTAGACTGTATGAGAATGAGGACGATTTAAGAAGGTGACGAAATGGGACTGTGGAAGAAGTCGTCCTGAGCCAACTTATCTACGCTTCATGCATCTTCGTTATTTTATATTTAATTTAATCAAATTGAATTGCCATTCATTATCATCACCATCAAAGTTGAAAACTAATCAAGTTTAGTATTCTGCCGCGCCGTTGTACGTACACGACGCCGTATATCATGCTATCAGCACGGTGCGGCAACGTGCACCGTCCGGAACCGACACGGACACTCACGGACACTGCCGACACAGACTCACAACGACGCGGACACGGACACCAACACAATTTTATAGAAATAAGAAGAGGAATAAGAATAAATTTAATAACAAGCAAAAGAAAGTATGAAGGGGGGTGAGGAAACTGTCATTTACATATGTGAGCCATAGACCACAGACTTGATTTTGCATAATACTGACCATCTCCAACTTATAATGTATTTGAACATTTTTGAATATAAATCTAATTTTACGACCACTTACTAGTGGAAAGTGATCCCTGGACATTTTAATTTTGCATTGTTCCTGCCCTGCACCCCTTTTTTAACACACGTTGGCATGATAATTTAGAGCTGTTCACAATCAAAAATGCGAAAACTTGACGTGAGCTCACTAAACATGCAAAATAAATGTCAGTCAAAATGAAATGACGCGCATGTGCATTTTAGCACAGGACACAGTTTCCAATTTTATGACGCAGCTACAATTCCTGACTTATTAGGTATTTATTCGTAAGTTCGGACTGCAAAAACTGCCAGACTAAGGTGAGGCCGACCAAGACGTACGTCAACAGGTTTAATTTAGCTATTATAACATATAAAACGGTTTTTTTTCATTCAATTTTTCGATGAGGTAAAATGAAACTGTCACGTGGTACCACAAATTCGGTCGGACACAAGAACCTGCCAACACAGGATTTGGCCGACGACTTTTTTACTGTCCTCAAAAGGTCTATCCTATCAATACAAGTTTCATTCTATTTTTCGATGAGGTTTTTTTTTTGATGTTTTTTCGAACCACTTTTTTTCATTTGCGTAAAGTTTGTCAAGTTAAGCCTTCTTGGTCGGCCGCGACCAAGACCAGTTGAAGCTATTAAAAGTCAGCTAACCTTACAGAGTAGGTATTTTCTATTTTGTTATAAGGTAGGGTTTCTTGCAGTCGGCTCCCGGACTAATTGCCTTGAGAAAATCCTCAGAATATATTTTTTCCGTAATAATAGAAGGATTTCCTTCAAAATAAAAATAAAAATAATAATAATCGCGCTTGAATCACGCTCAAATCTTCAGATTATTGAAATGTAAATACACTTTTCTCCATGTAACCTTGTCCTTAACCTGATGCGTTCGAGTTTTTTTAAGGGTTGTTTTTTTTTACTAATCTGATCGGCTACCATGCACGCTCCTATTAAGGGCTCATACATGGTGGGGGTACATTACAGGTTCCAAGGATCCCATATTTAAACTTTTTTTCTATATTCTGTTACAAAACAAAATGTGCTTAAACTAAAGTAGTTAGTAGTTATATATAACATTTCTGTAATCAGATTAACGTTTACTTTATGTAACCTGATTAATAGTTAACTACATGTTATCGTGATCTGAAATCAGATTTCAAAATGTATTTAACTACGCCCTACACTGTACCTAAATTTAGTGAGCCAAGTTTGCCAGACATAAGTATTTAACTCACAGGAGTTGAAGGGACTTATGCCAGACGAATTCTTTGAGGAATGACAGACAACACACAGAATTAATCATTGGGTTTATTTTGTTTACTGTCAGTTTTTTTTAAATTGTATTTTACAATGTGTGCAGGCGGTGAAAAGAAGACTGAATTTAAGTGAGAGTAGTTCGGGCAGCCAAGGCCATGTAGTACCCATGAAGGCAGATTTCAAGACACCGAAGCAGAAACGAGTCAAAGTCCTCACGCCGTACAGCCGACCGTCCAGTTCTATGAAAAAATACAGCGAGCGATCCAGGTAACCTTGAAGCAAACAATTATTATTTCACTCTGGTGTACGTTGTATGTATTTATAATGTAACTATCGATCACTGGGGAATACGTATTTTCAGGTTCGACACATCTTTAGGATTACTCACAAAAAAATTTGTTGCTTTGCTGAAGTCTTCCCCAAATGGCGTCCTCGACTTGAATATTGCCGCAGAACATCTCTCGGTTCAAAAACGCCGCATATACGACATCACAAATGTTTTAGAGGGTATAGGAATTTTAGAGAAGAGATCCAAAAATAATATTCAATGGAAATGTGGTGAGTGTTTGCACTTTTCATAATTCTTACTTTATTGTTTTTCTTGTAATAAAGGGTAACTTGTATTTAATTGTATTCTATTATAAACGTATGAAACTATAAAAATAAACGTCATCCTATCATAGTAGAGAACAAGTAGGTTCACTACGAACAAAAGTACATCGCGCGGCTTAAATGTATGCGCGCCGGTTGGCGCTGGTACGCACGCACCCGCCGCAAGCACACACTAATAATTTAAGGAGGATTAAGTTTTCTTTAGTCAAGGCTACGCTGCCGTCGGTGCTGTACGATTCGATTTTAGCTCGCTCGTCTTGCGCTCGCTTCGCGAGATGATCACCTTTTACGTTCGCGTACTCGTACTTTACGTATTTTTTGTATTAGGTATAGTTGTAAATTAGTAGTATATAAGTGTAGTGTGATAGTTTCGTGCAAGGACACATAAAAAAATAATAGATACCTGCCGAGCTGCCTACCTATACACAATATAGCTATAGTATTATGTGTAGGAAGCATGAGCAGTATGTACAAAGTCGCCATCACCACTTTGGCGAATTTATAAATAATATTTTTAAATTTAGTATAATAATAATGAAGGTGATATGATAATAATGATAGCCGTGGTGGCCTAGTGGTTTGACCTATCGCCTCTCAAACAGAGGGTCGTGGGTTCAAACCCCGGCTCGCACCTCTGAGTTTTTCGAAATTCATGTGCGGAATTACATTTGAAATTTACCACGAGCTTTGCGGTGAAGGAAAACATCGTGAGGACACCTGCACAGATCTGCGAAGCAATTCAATGGTGTGTGTGAAGTTCCCAATCCGCACTGGGCCCGCGTGGGAACTATGGCCCAAGCCCTCTTGTTCTGAGAGGAGGCCTGTGCCCAGCAGTGGGACGTATATAGGCTGGGATGATGATGGAATAATAATAGACAGGCAATGAATCTTGTTTCTCTAGACACAGATAATATTAGACAATTTTAAGTCAACTTTCATAATAAAATTATTTTCCGGTAGGTAATCAATTAATCTAAAATATACATCGGCAACCCTAAGCGTCCGCGCCGGAGTAGGCAGTTAAGTCTCCTAAAGGGTCGGAGTGTGCATACTTGTTCTATTTTACTATGATCCTATACCTTGCTTTTACTTCGTCGGAATTCTGACCACTGATAAATTAGAAGTTTTAAGCGTTCAATATTTTTTTCAACTGAACTAATTATTAGGAGACTAACCTGTCATTTAATCAATTTTACTGTCACGTCATTTTTATAAGAATTACTTCTATCTAGGTTATTAATTGGAATATTTACTTTTTACTGTTTCCAAAAATTTTACCTCTTTGTGTTCCAATTTTTCAATAAATGCAGCACTGGCCAAATCACCTTCATTGTGAAAGAAAACGCAACGCCAACGAACTGTGCGGTACGATTTTGTAATCTAAGCAACCGTTTGTTTTATAATTTGAGCGAACATTGGACACCAAACATTTGCTCAAAACAAAATGTACATACTCTAAGTGCAAAAGTACTGATGCGAAGTGTACACATAAAGCGTGGTATTTTTTATTCTCGTGTAAACTATAATGTCTAACGATTTGTAATCTAAACGTATAATTACTTGTATGATAAATATCATATAAAATTTCGAATTGATGATACCAACAAACAAGTTTTTTTTCCAAGAAAAAGAATAATTTATTATTTATTAGGTACGTCTAAATTGCGGGATTTCAAATGAAACCATGCATGTTTTTTGGTTAATAATATGCTAAAACGATTGTAAATATATTTTAATTACGATATCCATAATCTACATCTTTACTTTACACCGATTTAAGGATTTTTTTTACTGGTACTACCGGGAAATGTCAGAATTTCGCACAGTTAACTCAAAGTTTAATAGGTTTAAATAGTTATTTGTGCAACAAGACAGCAAAGTCGTTTTTTGGTGCGAGTGTTGATTTTGAATCCCGAGTAAGCGAAGGATTCTACAATCGAATCACGAGCGACAGCGAGTGATTCTAGGTTAGAATCCTGAGATCAGCAAGGCTCCCTCCTTAAGTGTCCTTCGCTTACTCGGGATTCAAAAACAACACTCGCACCAAAAAACGACTTTGCTCTCTTGTTGCACAAATAACTATTTCTCTTCTCATGCTCTACGTCTCAGAGGTACGTCAATATTACTTTACGTACCTAGAGGTCCCATGATTTTTAGGGAGTCAAAACTATCTAACTTTTTATTTATTCAGCTTGAGTTTGGCAAGACGAATATAACTATGAACATAAAAATTAAAATCAATGTTTAAATAAGCTGCAAACGGCCCTTGGCGATGCCAAAACTTCGTTTATATAGGTACTACCAGCGATTTCGAAAAGACTATCATCGCCAAGACGATTACGCCGCAACAAAATTGTGGAGTGGGGGCCCGTGACATTACGCCCCGTGCTCAAAGGTGTCGCGTGCGCATGGCGTCAACTCTTTTGTTTTATTCACAAAACGAAAAATATGTGCCCATTATTTTCTGATAATGTAACTGACGGACTCATTCATTAGAATTTTTAGGACACTAGCCGATTCCGTTGGTTATCATAATATCTAGATTTTACAGGAATGTAGGGGGGAGGGGTCCCATAGCTCAGTACCTAATCCCTAACTCATCTTAAGAGATGAACAATGCAAAATTTGATAAACTATATCTACGTCCAGTCAGCCCAGAGCATGTCGGACACGCGGGTTCCTTAGCCGTTATGAAAAATCAAGTAAGTACTTAATATTTTACCATGGATCTTGTATGAAATCTTCCAAGTTTAGATATATTTATACCTCGGGCTTTACTCTTAAACTACGAATAATTTTCAAGCAAACTTTGCCGTTGTAGATTTCCTTGTAAATTTGATATACGTAAGTACCAGGAAGATTTAAAAAAATCAAATCAACAGTTTAGACTTGAGACCGGGGGGACGCCCAATTTTCGTGCTTACTAAAGTATTTTTTTTAATTTACTTTTGGAACTCCTAAACATCCAAACACGGTTTTGAACATGAAACTACCGTGAGCCTTACTCATTTTAAATGATAAAATAACATAGTTTTACTCGATTACAGACGTGAGTTATTCGTTATGTTATCATTTAGAAAGAAAGAAAACATTTATTCGTGACTTAGTAAGCACGGATAAAAAATAGTAATGCATGTCACGAAATCGTCCCAAATCAGCAATCTGCCGGTCTTGCGAACGGCGCTGGTCTTCCATTGGGACCATAAAATGAGCCAAATACGGAAGATTATCGCCATTTTTAGTGATTGTGTA
Organism: Choristoneura fumiferana; assembly: GCF_025370935.1. Lineage (NCBI taxonomy): Eukaryota > Metazoa > Arthropoda > Insecta > Lepidoptera > Tortricidae > Choristoneura > Choristoneura fumiferana. The sequence continues at coordinate 18,716,392 of NC_133472.1, forward strand.
TAGACCATTCTTAGGTCGTGGAAATAACCTCAAATGACTAGTGTGCAAAAATATTTAAAAAACACGATTTAATTTCGTGAAACACTGTATTATGATTACGAATATGAATCTATTCAATTATATTAAGGATGAATTAATTTTATTATGTATATTCCATTTATGTACAAAAATATTTTTTGTTTTGAATCTGTTGCTTGCATAAGCATTTAGAGCGACAATAAAAAAAATTAAAAGAAAAGAAAAGACCGCGGAGCAAATTTTTTTGCTGTTTGAAATTTGAACAGATGTCTATTAGGGTATCCGTTCATTTCATAACTGACGTTTGGCAACCTGATTCATTTCGCAAACTAAACAAATATTCGTCTCCGTCTATTAGAACTAAACAAATAGAGACGGCATCACACCTAACCGCCAGTTAACACTAATCAATAGATGGTGAAACAGTCCCTAAGTTAGTTACTTAGATTACTTTTATGAAAATCCTGAAATATGTACGTACAGTTTCAGAAATATTAAACAGTTGCGAAATGAAAAGTTGCAAAATGAATCAGGTTGCCAAACGTTAGTGAACTCCTATCCAACGAACCCATAAAAAAATCACCTCACTTTACGTCTATGGGCGTCTATTCTTTATTTATTAAGGGTACCCTAAAAATATCATTTTTAAAGTTTTTTCTTTACTATTTTGTCGGCATAGTTGGTAATATCCGTGTAAAATTACAGCTTTCTAGCAATGATAGGCTCTGAGCCTAGCCATGGACGGACAGACAGACATGGCGAAACTACAAGGGTTCCGTTTTTGATATTTTGCGAAATTGAGTTTGTTTTTTGTTCCGCTTTCAGGCCTTAACTACTTAACCGATTTTACTGAAATTTCGTTTAGGTACCTACATCATTATTAGAAGACAAGAATAAATCCATACTATCCATACTATCCATACTATCCATACTTCCATACTAATATTATAAATGCGAAAGTAACTCTGTGACTGTCTGTCTGTCTGTCTGTCTGTTACGCTTTCACGCAAAAACCGCTGAACCGATTTGGATGAAATTTGGTACAGAGATAGAATAGACCATGGGAAAGAACATAGGCTATCTTTTATCGCGAAAAAAAGGCTTTAAGGGGTTGAAATAGGGGGTGAAAGTTTATATGGTGGAAGTTCGTCGCTGTCGGAAATAAAACCATGAAACTTGGCATTTAGGCACTTAATAAGAAATAAGTCGGTATGTGTTTTAGTTTTTTTGAAAATTTGACCTCTGAGGGGATGAAATAGGGGATAAAAGTTTATATGGAAGGTCGTCACGTCATTATGCAATGTATTAAAATAGGTTATTTTCAGTAAACCGTAGAAGTTTCTATGTGCTATTATTGGCAGAATAGGTACCCTAAATAAATTAAATACAATCCAAAGTTACTATTCCACGCGGACGAAGTCGCGGGCAAAAGCTAGTAATAGAATAAGAATAGCTTTTGTATGGAAAAAATAGTTCTTGCCCAGGGCGCGCAACAGCTAGTAAATAATATTGGCCAAGTTGACTGAGTTAAGCTTCTGGATTCGCACGCGCGTTTGATCTGTGTTATTATTATTATGTCACTAAAAATATCAGAAATTGGATATAAAGAATATTTATCAAACCACTTCTGTTATGATCAAAACGTAGGTAATTCATAAAGATGTATTGTGTAGTTAAACTGTTAATGCTAATTCAATAAAAAAAAAAAGATTATTTGTGAACCATTTATAAAGTTAATATAAATTTTAATATAAAGCGCAAAGTAATTTAAAACAGAAAAATAGTTAAGAAATAATATTAAAAATAGAGCTTAGCAATAAATATTCCCGATGGGTATACTTTTTATTTCCATTCTTTTATGTCCTATTTTGCCGCGAAGCGAATTCACTGTTTTTTCTGCTTCAAAGCGAATTAATGTTTAATTTAACTATTTTAGCAAGTTAAAAGATGTACGTATGCGTTGATTGAAGTAAGCAATACTAACGCCGAACAGTCCTTACTACTTTTGGTCTAAGATTCGAAGTAAGATCGACCTTCTCCGATTTGCTAACCAGATAAAAATATATGTTATCAAATAAAATAAGTTTCTGAACAACACCCATTTACTTAGTTGCAAAAAAATGTGAATGCATGTTATTAATTAAAATTACTTAGGTACAAAAATAAATATTTTTTCATATTTGTCTAATGTGCTTGTCAAATTAATTAGGTAACCAAACGCCAATGAAAAGTATTATACAGTGTGTTACCGGCAGCCAGGCTTTTACCCTTTGACCGCCACGGTCGGTAAAACACGACAGCTGAAAATAGTGCCATAGTGGCCATGTCGGCATTTCGTGGCGCATGTGGAAAGATTTTCAGATTTTTTTTTGTGGTTACCGTGGCGGTTAAAAGGTTAAGGGAGGTTAAAGGGACATATTGTTGTAACTCAACAATGACATTAATTTAATTAACAACTAAAATTCGGACTTTATTAACTCTCGAACTAAATTGTAATTGCCAGCAATGTACAGCAAAGTAAATTGACAAGTAAGTGTAAATGACAGCCGACACTTGATACTTTATTATTTATTACTTGTCAGTTTACTTTGCTGTACATTGCTGGCAATTATAATTTTGTTAGAAAGTTAAAAAAAACTGAATTTTAGTTTATTAATTAAATTAATTTCATGGTTAAGTTACAGAACTACATTACTTTAAGCTTTTTTTAAAAAGGTTGGCTGCCGGTAACAAACTGTATGTAACCCCCTGACGTAGAAGAAAATACGAACAAAAAACTTAAGATACGTAATGAAACCTATAAATTTACTTTCCTGTGGGCAGATGCGAGATGCAATGCTCTGAAAATAATCCTTTCGGCGCCCTAGGGACCAGAAAAAGGTAAGAAACCTAGGTGTAGCATGTTGCTTATATTATATGCCTTCCGTTGGCACTTAGTTCGTTTGACAAGCACGTTAGTGAAATTTGCAAACAAAATATATAATTTTATTTCATTATATTCATGAACCCAATCTATATGGGTTTTATTAAGAAACTTATTTTATTTGATAAAATTTAATTTCTATCCGATTAACAAATTGGTGGAGATCGATGTTAATGTGGATCCTCTACTATTTTATCGCCCTACACTAAGAAATTGTTGGTTATTTTGGGGTCAAAAATATAATTTGTAGGCGTTTTTCCTGTGGACATGGCCAAAGCTATAATCATACTTATATATATACCTTAAATCCTTAAGTTGGCCCATTTTACTTAAAGGAGACATTCCTTTATTTTAAAAAGAAACAAAACTGCATTCAAAGATTTTCTTAAACTCGCTTGCCTCGCCCGGGACTCTAACCAACTAAAATTAAATGGGACCACCTCAGAAGAATACTCTTTCGACTAAAAAACGAATTTTGAAAATCGGTCCACAATTGACTGAGAAATCGGTGAACATACATTAAAAAAAATATAAAATACAAACATTGGAACATAGAACCTCCTCCTTTTTTAAAGTCGCTTAAATAGCGAGTGTTTGTTTTTTAAATTTTAGTTGGTTCGAGTCCCGGGCGAGGCAAGCGAGTTTTAGAAAATCTTTGAATGCAGTTTTGTTTCTTTTTAAAAATAAAGGAATGTCTCTTTTAAGTAAAATGAGCCAACTTAAGGATTTAAGGCAGTTTCCCTCCAGGGCCCGACTTATTTTTCCACACTTTATATAGGGCAGAAGTACCGGTTTTGACCACCTTAAGCCCAGTGCCAGTGCCTTGGCCGGTGCCTTGGCCAGTTGACATTTGCAGTCATATATAAAAAGTTATAGTATTAAAATAATATGTTTAGTGAATTTCAAAAGTTTATACTGGTACGAATAAAGTTTATAATAATTTATTACTATAAATTAATTTCAAACGTATTTTTAAACAATAAATGGCCATAAACGGTACAGTGGCCACAAACGGTACTTCTGTTTCTATATATATGGATGACACGCGGAAAAAAAATACAAAAAAATATTTCTTTGAAAGAAATAATTTCTTTTTGCTAACAACAATTCGTTCTTAATGTCTACAGGATAGTCGACTTTTTTTTTTCCGCATGTCATCCATTGATTTAATATTATGCGGGACCATAACTAGCGCTATTACAAACCTATTTTATTAAAATGTATTAAAATTCTGGTTACGTAATACTTGAATGACCCCTTAAATAAAACCGTCTTAAAATGTTATTTATCTGGTTTTCTTCGTTTGTTTTAATTATTGTGTTATTTTTCAGTGTCCTGCTTTGCAGCAAAAGCTTTGCAGTTTTACTTTGTCATTTTGTTTTTATATTTATTTATTTATTATTTTCTAGTACATCTAAATGAACCATAACTGATTTGTTTTTTTTTATGTAAGGTACTAAGGGACTATTGTATACGGGGTCCGATTTCTCAACATCTTCTTTACTTAGGATAGTTGGAATTTCCTTACAATTGCAAAAGCTCCTACCTACCTTAACTGTTCTTAATTCCAGTAACATGGACAAATTTAACACGAGTGATATTAATAAGTCGTATTTAATACTTTCGGTTAAGGAACCATTTTGCGAAATAATCTATATCTATACTAATATTATAAAGAGGAAAGCTTTGTATTTTTGGAAGTTTTTTTTTAATTTTTTATTCGACTGGATGGCAAACGAGCAAGTGGGTCTCCTGATGGTAAGAGATCACCACCGCCCATAAACATCTGCAACACCAGGGGTATTGCAGATGCGTTGCCAACCTAGAGGCCTAAGATGGGATACCTCAAGTGCCAGTAATTTCACCGGCTGTCTTACTCTCCACGCCGAAACACAACAGTGCAAGCACTGCTGCTTCACGGCAGGATTAGCGAGCATGATGGTGGTAGCAATCCGGGCGGACCTTGCACAAAGTCCTACCACCTGCAAACTGCACCTGCTTGTTACGAATTAACACAAAAAACTACTGGATCGATTTAAAAATTGTCACTATTAGAATGCTGAATTATTCCAAACTGCCATAGGCTATATTTTTTAACAGAAAAAATTAGGGTTCCGTACTAAAACTATAATAATGTACTTAACTCGAAGTGTAAAAAAAGTTACCATAAAACATCTTTCATCGCATGCGCTGTAGAAACTATTGATTATAGAACAAAAAACTGTTTTAAGATATTAAAGGATACATTAAGATCTACAAAAAACTTCGCGATACCATATGTCCAACTATTGTAGTTATGTCACAATAACTACTTTTTTACATTTTAAAAGTTGACAGAAATGACGACTAAAATCAGACCATCTTATCGATACCTTTGTATTAATCCTTATCCAAATAAATAATTTTATATTCAAGACGGTTTCAATACTTGTAGATAACTTTTTGAATTATTTAAATCGGACATTCCATTCAAAAGATATTACGAAATTAAAAATATCAATCTAACCAAAAAATGCATTTACTCTACGTTGACACGCCCCGGCTTCGTGCGTGTCGGGTGTAGTTTTTGGGAAATTGTGCTGAAAAATGTGTGTGAAGTGCCCTTGATTAGACTTTTTTAGAGTTCTTTGTCCAAAGGGTAATAAAAACGGGGCCCTATTACTAAGACTCCACTGTCCGTCTGCCTGTCTACTATGCAGTATCTCATGAATCGTGATAGCTAGACAATTGAAACTTTCACAGATGATGTATTTCTATTGCCGCTATAACAACAAGTACTAAAAACAGAACAAAATAAATGTTTTAGGGGGACTCCCATACAACAAACGTGATTTTTTTTGCTCAATATTAATAACGGCAACAGGTTGTTGCTTGAAATATTCACAGAATATTTATTTGTATAAATGTAATTGAAAAATAAGGAATTAATTTAAAATTAATTAAATATTTAAGGTGGGCTTCCATACAGCAAACGTGGTTTTTATTTGCCGTTTTATGCTAATGTCTAATGTTGTATAGGTACGGAACCCCTCGAACGAGAGTCCGACTCGCACTGGGCCGTTTTTTTACTTTACCCGTGCGAAGCCGGGGCGGGTTGCTAGTAAGCTATAATTAAATTTAATTGTCAGTGTCAGGTATCGAGGTCCTGTCGAGGTAAATTGTTAAATTTGGTTACGTGTTTTTTTTTTTAAAAGGGCTTAAGACTGTTATTATACAATTTAAATCCTTTATTTAATAAAATAAGTGAAATGATTTCATTGTTCGATTAATTTTGAATTGCTGCTTAATTTTATTAGATTTCCAAGCGGATTGCAATACCTTTATTTATATACAGCTTGCGTCTCAAGTATAGGTAATTAATATTAGCCCTTGTTGCTTGACATTGTCCACAATTATGTTGGCAAGTTTTTGTCTCCTGCACGCTCCTATAATGCCTAATATCAGTGCAATCTGTGAACAAATCCATGTAATTGTTAATTATCATCAATTATAGTTTTTATATTATGTATGTACCTACGCAGCTATTAACAAAAAGTCTATGTTAATACGTGATTTTTTAGCTTTGGAAATGTTAATATTTCAAAAATAAAAGCAAATGAATAAACAACCAACAAACAAATATTAGTGTAAATAGAACAGACGTACCGGTAGATGTTACGTACTTATATATATTATATAGAATAATCTTATTCTATAAAGAGATGTTTATTAACTTAGGTACCTATATCATGAAAGTTACCTTTGTGGCCAAATATTTGTTATCTGGTGCTTCCTTAATAAAACCTCGGACGTTGTTCTCACTCGCTGATAAAACATTTTCAGAAAAAGATGTTGCGTTCTTATTTATTTTCCATTGAAGGAGAATCTTGTAGGTGTTCGTATATTTCAGCATTGATTTGTCGGCGGAAGGCTGTCACTGACAATTTGAACTTCGTTGAGGACGTCAGGCGGAGTTAACTCAGATGTAAATTCATCACTTGAACTCACCATTTTAATTTACTTATCAAAAATTAATTCACTGGACTGAACTCATGAACATGAACATTACTTTGGCGGGTTTTCATGACAGGCGCGAACGGGTAACCATGATTGGTTCGTGCTACGTCATGCGCGCGCACTGGAAGCTCATTGGTTGGTTGAGTTCCGAGTGCGCGCGCTTGACGTCGCATGGTCCGAAATGGACTCCAGAATTCATTTACTTTTTTTTCATAACTAGACGGAATTATAACTCGGCTATACACTTGAATTTTTTTTTGTATGTTCTCGAATTTATATGGCGTGTTTTATATTAAATTAATCTGTATTATCTTATCAGTAAATATTCATTTGGTTGCATCAAACGTTTTCTTATTTGTCCAAAGCCAACTTTAACGACTCTTTAGTCTTATTTTTAAACAATAGTTTGGACATATATTTTTGAGATTCGGCAATTTTGAAAGTTACGCGTGCGGAATGTAAAATACATACTTTTTTTCTGCACACTTATGAATGCGTGCAGGAATTACTAATGTTCTTGACCCACGTCAAGAGGCACTTTCCGAGCATGTGCATTGTAATTAGTAGATTGATAACCAAGGGTGGAAAGTGACCCATTTCACCCGAGTTAGACACTACTTTTCATTTCGACTGTGAGGAAATTAAAATAGTACAAAAAAATGAGAATAATAATAGATTGAATTTACTTATATCCAACCTCCAACGGTACCTTTCCGACTCGCCAGGGCCGACTATAAAAAAAAATGGAGTTGGTCACGACCAAAGAGATTATATACAAAACTGGAGCTTGAACGCCGAACGAAGAAGTTTGACCTTGATTACTTATTTATATATTCCATCTCTTTCTTTCACATTTCACGAATGACTTCAATCTCTTTCTTAAACTAACTAAAAAAGAGATGGAATATGTTGGTAACGTAATAAAGATCAAATTTCTTGTTTAAAACGGATGTTCGGCGTTTAACCTCCAGTGTTGTATATAAGCTCCTTGGTCACGACGTGCATCTAGATGGCCATGCCGAAACGTGAAAAAAAAGTGTCATTGACGTAACTAAATTATCTTCGACTCCGTGGCTAATCGAAAAATTAAAAAATAATTACTTTCCACCCTTGAGATGAAAGCGCAATTTTCCACCCGGCTATCTACCCATGAGAATTAAAGTTTCCGAACAGGAGAGATGAAAAAGTTTATTTTTTATTTTTTTTTATTTTACCACTGTCGGCGGGACTGATATGTATATTCATGCCGAATTTCAGCTTTCGAGTACCTACTAACGGTCTCTGAGCTTAGCCGCGGACAGACAGACAGACAGACAGACACACGGACAGACGTGGCGAAACCATAAGGGTTCCTAGGTGACTACGGAATCCTAAAAGTGTCGTTGGTCGAACGATGGGTTTAAAAACTTACAGCCTTATTCATAAAAAATCCTTAATTGAGGTTTGACCGGTCTGTTACTTAGCAGACTTGATTAAGCTTGTTAGACGGTTGTCAAGAAGTATGATTCATAAACGCTTGCTAGTTGTTGAGCTGCTGATAGACGGATTAGACGCGTTATGTTGGCCATCTTGACAAATCAAAGACAAAAAATAACATCATTGATAATTAAAAAAAAATTGACAGCAGTGACTGCAAATTAGCAGGTAAAATAAAATAAAAAGCGAGATGTTTGTTTTCCCGCCATTTCCGATCCGCATGTTTATGTTGTACCTAAGTGCAAAAAGCCGTAATATTGTTAATCATCCTAATTTTTTTTTTCATATTTATTGTTAGTAAAGTAGCAGTAATAAATACCTAATTAAGAGGATTTTTAAATAAAAATTCCTGAAAATAATTTATCCTATTTTTTTTTAAATCTTTGCGTAACCATCCCTTCACTAAAAATATCTTCGGTACTTATGGTTTTTTGCTCGTATCAAAGTCAGCTGTTCAAACTTGTGGCGGCCATTTTGTGACTAAGCAGGGAGATAAAGGAGGCTCTACGGTCCTCTAACTTTAGCAGAGCCTTGATCGACTGATTAGCGCTAACAGACGTTTACGAATCATGTTTTTTAGCATCGGGCCTTCAAGGAGGCTCTAACTTTTTAGGAATAAGGCTGTTAGTAACTAAGCACACTTAGCCGAACTTACACGACTGAAGTTTGGCGTGATTAGGTCATGCTGTTATAATAATTTGAAAGTAAGAAAGAATAGTAGATTGTTCAACAAGAGCATAAAACGAGCCATTTTACTCAAGACGTTCATATAGCCACCCGAGCCGGTACGGCGAGGGTGGATAGACACGTCGAGGGAAAAATGGGTTTAATGCTCGAGTTTTTACACTGCTTTTCACTTCGATGGCGAGGAAATGAAATAGCAACAGTGGAAACAATTATTGATTTACTATGTACCTTTTATTGTTCTCGCATTACTATTATAATTGTATTATTTTGGTTTTATTGATCTATTTTGATTGATTTGATTGATTTTAAAAATATATCTAGTAACTTCTTTGTTTGTGGCAGTTTACAACGGATTGCCTTGCTCTTAGACGAAGATTTTACTTTATGCACTAGATCATAAAAAGTCGTTTAATGTCTCCTGGATCCAGCATAAATATGAACTTACCGAGAATTAGCAACAAGTCAACAGCACATACAGCCACAAACAAAGAAGTTAATATATATTTTTATTCATCATTTTTAATTTATATAAAATTAAAAATCAATTAAATAAATCAATAAAACTAAAAATTATAATTATATGGTAATGCATGAAAAATAAAATGTACCTACATAGTAAGTGGACAATTGTTTCCACTGTTGCTATTTCGTTTCCTCGCCATCGAAGTGAAAAGCAAAGTGTAAAACTCTAGTATTAAATCCAATTCCCCCTCGACGTGTCTATCCACCCTCGCCATATCGGGTGGATATATGAACGTCTTGGGTAAATGGATCGTTTTATGCTCTTGTTGTACAATCTACTATTTTGTTACAAAACACATTAAATAAGATTTCATACAAAACCATAGTTTACAATTTGTGAATTTCTAGCAAGACTTTTGGGAAAATAGTGTCACGTTTTAGGCCTACGGTTTAGCCTAGTATAAGCCAACTTCAGTCTGTGCCAACCTAAATTACGCGGCTGATCTGATCACCCCATATCGAGACTTAGTTTCGACAGATGTGTTGCTAGTAAGTAACTGCAGGTAATATGGTTACGTAGCATAACATCTAAAATCAAATGTCATAAGTTTGTTTTTCATACGATCAAAATATATACGGTCAAATTGCATAACGTACAATAATAATAATTTCTTTTTTCATAAATTTAAAAATTCTACGGTCTAAATTCAGAACGATTGTAATCTGCATAACGTGCAAAATACATAAAGTAGAATTACATTATTATTTATTCGTCTTTTTTCATGAAGCGATTTTTCATGAAGCGTTTTATAATGTTCGCGTTTATTTTTTTAGCTTATTTAGCAAGTAGATTTCTTTATATGTTGCATATATTTTGAGCAGCATTAGGCAACTCACGTTTGATGTCGACGGAGTCCCGCGCGGGGCTCCTATTTCTGGGCGAACTGCCCTTCGGGCATCTGAAGATACCTAACGAACCTAACCTAAATATTAATGTGGTTGGCAACGCATCTGCAATACCCCTGGTGTTGCAGCTGTTTATGGGCGGTGGTGATCTCTTACCATCAGGAGACCCACTTACTCGTTTGCCATCCAGTCGAATAAAAAAAAAAGTGTAATAATGTGGACATTAAGGGGTAACGATTTGTTAGAATAATAATTTCGAGTAAATACCTAAGTATATAATAAATATTATTTATTTAGGCCGACATTCTAGACGTACAGTCGTGGCCCACTAATTAAGGACAAACACATTTTACATAACTCGATACAGAACAGACAACTATAATTTGCAAAATTCAGCACAATAAAAATTATGAATGTTACTCAAAGATATATCATGAATCCAGGTACTAGCAAAATACTTTTGTTCACACACATTAGTTCGCGAATATATTGATGGCTGATGATTTATAAACTTGTTATGATTTTAAGTATATTATTACTGGCACTGTAATTAAGAACAGTGGGTTTGAAAAGATCCAACATGTCACTTGCCTTTCGGTTTCTCAGCTATTCTATTATTATAACGTGCTTGAGAAGTTTTTAAAAATGGGTAAAACCCCTAGTTCTGATGCTTACATCAGTAACACCATAGTAACATTGGTTTTAGAGAGGAAGTGGACATATCGTTAGGTTGCCGAACACCTAAAATGTTCGAAAACGAAAGTATTTAATGCGATTAGATACTTTAAGAAGAATCGAACATGCCAGAAGGTCCAGCGGAAACAACGAGCACGTAAAACAACCCCCCGAACTGACGCCATAATTGTTAGGACGGCGAAAAAAAATCCTACACTGCTATTGAGATAAAACTACAACTTTTTGGAAACAATCTGGTCTGGGAGCTCGTAGGGAAACGATTGAACGAAGCGATTTATTTGGTAGGGTAGCTCGCAAGAAACCATTAGTCAACAAGAAAAACAGAGGGTTAAATTTGAAAAAGAACACAAAAACTGGAATTTGACTCAGTGGAAGCATGTGTTATGGTCTGATGAAACTAAAATAAATAGAATAGGATCTGACGGTCAAATCTACGTACACCGACCACCAAATACGGCATTTAATCCGCATCCCGCAATCCGCGGATGTGAAACATGGCGGAGGGAATATTAAATTATGGGGTTTTTTTTCTTTGCATGGCGTGGGACCATTGGTGCGAATTGACGGTATCTTGACTCAGCATGTGTACAGAGACATTTTGGAGAGCACCATGCTGCCATACGCTGAAGAAAATTTACCAATTGTTTGGGAATTTCAACAAGACAACGACCCCAAACACACTGCGAAATCTGTAAAGGACTGGTTCCATCGTAATTCTGTTTCTGTAATGGCTTGGCCCTCCTGCAGTCCAGATCTCACTCAACCCTATAGAGAACCTTTGAAACGACGTCAAAAAAAATTCTAGACGATAAAAATATTAGAATTCTAAACGGACTTTATGAGGCGACACTTGAAGCATGGAGATCTGTACCTGTAGAAAGATGCAGAGCCCTAGTAGAGTCTATGACGAAAAGATGTCTAGCAGTGCTACAGAATAAGGGATTCCCTAGCAAATATTAACATAACTTCAACAATGTCCTTTGTAATTCATGTGTTTTCGTTTCCGTTCTTAATAAGTGTGCCAGTTTATTTTTCTATGTCATGGGATAAGTTAATTTCAAATGTCTTTTTTTATTATTATCTATAATTTTTTGCTTTAAAACTTGTTAAACCAACTTCATAATACTTAAATTAAGTAATAGTTAAACCACTGATGTATTAAACTGTAGATCCACAGTCGCGCGTCCGAATATGTCCGAGCCAAATGAGCGCCACTTTGGTAAATGTGGCCTTCTTTTTTCTCAGTACGTTGTTGTCAGTGCAAGCGTAACGATGCCCACGTGCGTCTTTAAAAGTGCAAATATCACTCGCGAAAACGGAACAAATCTGATGAAATATCATACTTTCAGCGAGTATTTGTTGTTTTTCTATTAAATTCTAATAATCAGAGAGAAATATTGATTTAAATTAATTTTAAAGCCATTTCTAAATTGCTAATTAAAAGATAAACGTTGCCAGAATTCCACAACATTGACAAATGCCTTGTCTTTGTCACACGCACAGGAAAGCATATCAGTAAAACGAAACAGATAAACAACAGAACATGGAACAAAAGTGTAGGAGTTGGCCGTCACTCTATTTTATTACCGAGTCGCCTAGCAACGGTAGCTATGTCGTTTGAAATTTACCTTGAAGTTTGCGATTTTAATTATGTTTATAAAGCTTCGATAATATATGTACTGACTGTCTGACTGTGTGGTTTATTCGTTTTTGTGCAAATTAATAAAGCAATTTATGAACCACAAACCTCAATGAAGCCAACTTTGATAAAGCGCTCGCCAAATCTACACCGTATTAATCACTATGTTTACCTATTGTTTTTTACACTAAAAAAATCATACTAAGTATTTTAAACTGTTTACAAGGTTATAATACAGTTTACAATTTATTTACACTAGTCGAGCTTCTTATTATTTAATTACACAACATACGAAGTCCGCCGAATTCCCGCGAATGAACTGTGCTGACAGACAGCCTGCAATTTTTTTTTGAGCGCGCGCGGTGTGCGCTGCAATTTTAGAAGCAAACAGCCAGAACCAAGGAGGATGAGAATTCAAATTTTTTTATTCGAAATACTTGCACAAGTGCTTACATTTCGGCGATATTTTAGAAGCTTTTCTGTAGCTTGCCCTGTTTGCTTATTTATTTATTTATATTATTTGTTTGTTTGGTCAAATCTTGTAAGCTAAATTTGACCCACTTCCAGTGGTCCGATCGACTTGAAATTTGGCATACTTATGTAAATTTGGTGACAATACAATAATCTGGTAGTGACAACTTGGTGGTTCTGTCAGAATCGTCTCTGCAGGAGGAACTCCTCAATAGTTAATAGTACCGACTTGAAATTGGTACAGATATGTAGTTTAGACGACAATTCAAGTACAGTTACAAAAAGTACATTCGGCAAAAAAGATTGTATTAAAAAATTAAATTTTTACAAAAACTTATTACAAGCATTATATTTATTTGCAGTGTAATAAATATGTTTGCTCAGGTGGAATCTTTCAACTCAAATTTGAAGTGGATATCTTCAACCGATTGAGCTGAAATTTAACGCATGTATAGTATCCGATGACAATGCAATATTATTATAACATGGAGTTGATCTGATGATAAAGCTACGGGTGACCATAGGAACTCTGTGATAAACGACACGACCACATCGAGTTTGGACTCGTTTGTCGTCTTGACGAGTACTTCGTAACCAAGGCATAAAGTAGGTCTCTAGGTGCAGCGTTTTGGGCTGTGCGTTGATGTATCAACAGTCAGTTAGTCAGTTTATTATTTTAATTTTATATATATAGACAGTGCCGGATTAGCCCATAAGCAAATAAGCGATTGCTTAGGGCATCACGTCTTGGGGCACCATAAAACAGCAACAAAATTTTTTTTTTGTTAGCACATAAAAGGCTGTTTAAAATCCGCTCGCTCGTGCCTCCCCATAATCTCTATCGTATTTCAAAATATAAATTTCGTCGTAATAATACTTATTTAAATATCGATAAGGGGGGGGGGGGCATAGGCGTGCATTGCTTAAGCATCAAATAGTCTTAATCCGGCTTTATATAGATTATCTCGAAAACGGTAAACATTTGGACTAAAGAAAATTAGCTTAAAAGTTACTTTAATTTTTTTTTAATTTAATTGACAAAAACTTTTATTACGAAAGTCCTATCCGAAAGTCTGAATGCATTCTTTTTCTACAACCTGAATTCGTCCGTCTTAAGAACGTCAAACTCATCCAAGCAATCTTGCAACGTCGCTTCAATGTAGCAAGTGAAATAATCCCTCTGCCTTTTCTGATAAGGTTACATTCATATTCGAGCATGCGTATGTGAAATTGTGGAGTTAGCGTCAAGTGTCAAGCGTTGTGGAGTTTCGGGCTAGCGAAATCAACTGTAATGAGTAAAGACCTTATATTTTGGTCACGTATTCTTTCTATTTGTTTGTGTGTGGATCAGTGTTTCTACGCACACGTAAAATTTTTATTAATTGTGGAATATGGCCGCTAGCGAAATTCAACTGTAACTTAGTAATGTGGTTCAAAATTTCGTCACGTATTCTTAATAATTTTCGGGTTGATGATTAATTGTTAATAAATATTATTTATTTAGTTCCGACATTCTTGACGGGAGTTTTGTTTGGCAATGTGTAACACAGTTTAATACATCAGTGAGTTAAACAATATAAATAAAATTTAAATATTAAATACAATTAGCATTTTTATAACAAGTATATATAAAGGCTAACACTGTTCTTAATTAGTGGGACGACTGTATGATGTATAAAGTTTTATTTTAACTAATATTATTAATGTGAAAGTTGTGAGTGAGTGAGTTTGAATGTTTTTACTTCTAAAACGCTTAAAAGATCCAACGGATTTGGATGAAATTTCGGAAAGTTATTATTATAACCTGGATTAAAACATAGGATACTTTTTATCCCGATCAGTCCCACCATAGTAAAATTCGAAATAACAACGCTAGCTTAGAGCCGAAACCTAAAATGTCGTAGTTGAAAGTATTTAATAAAACATAGATACTTTTGAGAATCGAACATGCCACGGGTCCAGCGGAAACAAAAGCACGTAAAACAACCCCCGCTTTGAGCCATGAATTTTAGGATGAAAAAAAATCCTGACCTATGGAATAACACTACAACTTTTTGGAAACAATAGTCCACGAGATAGGGATAAAATGAACGAAATAATAACCGCTAGGCTTACTCGCAAGAAATTTGGTATGTAGAAAACTGGAAATTTGAAGAACACTTAAGTGAATTTTTGGGCCGATATTTCTACGGATAATAGGAATAAAATCTCGAAATTAACAACCACTGGCTTAAGCATCCCGAAAATTGGGATGTGAAGCTGACGGAGGGAATAAAATAGGTTGTTTTTCTTTCCGTGGGACCATTGGTGGAATTAAAATCTTGAATCATAAATGTGATTAGACATTTTGGAGAGCACAACTGGACGCTGAAGAACACTTACCAATTGTTTGGGAATTTCCACAAGACAACTTGGGAAACACTCGAAATCTGTAAAGGACTGATTCCATCGTAATTCTGTTTCTGTAATGGCTTGGCCCTCCTGCAGAGATCTCACTCAACCCTATAGAGAACCTTTAACGACGAAATTCTAGACGATAAAATAAGAATTCTAAACGGACTTTATGAGGCGACACTTGAAGCATGGAGAGTACCTGTAGAAAGATGCAGAGTAGTAGAGTCTAGCGGATGTCTAGCAATAACAGAATAAGGGATTCCCTAGCAAATATTAACATAACTTCAACAATGTCCTTTGTAATTCATGTGTTTTCGTTTCCGTTCTTAATAAGTGTGCCAGTTTATTTAATATGGATGGGAAAAAATGTCTTTTTTTATTATTATCTATAATTTTTTGCTGTTAAAACTTGTTTTAACCAACTTCATATATACTTAAATTAAGTAATAGTTAAACAATATAAATAAAAGTTTAAATATTAAAATACAACTTAGCAGTTTTATAACAAGTATATATAATACTAAGGCTGTTCTTAATTAGTGGGCCACGACTGTATGTGTATCAAGTTTATGACAAATAATATTATTAATTTTGTACTTCGATATTATATTCATTCGATCAGTCGTGTTGTATGTATTTCGAACGTTATTCATTTAGGCTTTCAACATTCTAGACGTATGTGTATCAAGCTTATGACATTTGACTTTAGATGTTATACTACGTAACCGGTAATATAGCATTGCTGTAATGAAATTATAATTTTCAAAGGGTAGTAGGTACCCTAATGGAATAGTGTTTGTTTTTGTAAGATTGATGTTGCATGAGTCGATGAATTGTTGGCAGGGTCGGTGGTGTGCGGCGCGGGCGCGGGCCCGGGCGGCGAGCAGGCGCGCGCGCGGCGGCTGAGGCGCGAGGTGCGCGCGCTGGCAGCGCGGGAGGCGCGCGTGTCGCGGGCCGTGACGGCGGCCGAGCTCACGCTGAGCCGGCTGTCCGCCGACCACGGCGCGCTCGCCTACATCACATACGCTGACCTGCGCTCCATCAAAGACTTTCGCAACCAAACTGTCATACCTATCAAAGCGCCGCCAGACACCAGGCTAAGCGTTAGTTTAATTTAAATCATTTATTTAAACTCAATATAACATGTTTTGAAATTTTTAAACCTAAATACTCAAATTTTATAGGTTTGTAAACGGTTCCATTAGCCAAATATGTGGTCTACCACCCTAAAGTTGATAATCGTTTGCAAGTCATAAAACAATAATGCCAACAGACGTGTGTCTGTCAACTTGAAAGTTCGACTTTAGCGACATATTCATTTGACAGGAACTTGTTTAAAAATTGATAGACCACTTATTGTGCTGATGGTACATGCATAAAGAATTTTTAAATACCATATGCAATTTACTAACTTTTTCCCATGACTTTCGCGCTGCATTCAAATATCTGGTGTAAAGCTTCTTTATCACTTCCATTTCATGAAGCAATAATCCATCCAACGGTAACATCATACGCCCATCATCGAGATTGGTATCCGTTAGTGAATATGTTGCCGCAGGTTCGAATATCTACCTACTTGTTTTTATAACATGGATCTTATAACGAAGTGGTGTTGATATTTCATAGAATTTAAAATAACTTACGTTTAAATGATCATCACAACAAAGAAGTTTCTGTTTAGGACAGTTTCGACCCACCAGTAGGCACCACCCTTTTTGCAGTTCTTTTCTAATAGAAACGAATTTCAGACCACGTTTTTAAACATTTTGGTATTAGTGCTTGTTGGAATTAAATATGTTTTAGGTGCTCTCCATAAGCTCACAGTCTAATCGGCAGATTTCAAGGTACAGCTTCAGTTACGTAGGTCGTCGTAGTAGCTTCCAAAATTGAATCCAGGGTCAAAAGCTAGTATCGTCGTAAAAGTAGGCAATATCAAAGGTCCGATCCGGTGTGAATAAGAAAGCACTCGCAAGATCGAGATTATATCTAAAAACATGAAAACTTCGAATATGCGGAAGAGGTTATGTCGAATGTAAACAATTTAATTTTGACATTGCTGTTAGGTTTTTTTTTCGTTCGTTCGTGAAGACCAAGACAAAAAGCGTATTCAGGCGTAGTAGTTCATTTTGGTGGGAATAAAAACTACATTTTCACTTCTCATGTTCGTTAAGCTCGTGTTTCTAGTGCATAAAATAAAATATTCGTCTAAGACCAATTTAAGACCAAGGTAATCAGGTGTCAACAGCCACAAACAAGCAAGTTTCCACGTATTTTTTACTTTATATGAAACTAAAAATCAATCAAATCAATAAAATAAAAAAAATAGAATTATTATAATAACGTATATTTTATAAAGCACGGCAGACATAAAACTGCAATCCACCGGACAGTCATTTAAAATTGAAAAAGGTGTCAAACAGGGCGACCCATTATCTCCAAAACTCTTCACAAGGTCCCTAGAGCAAGTGTTCCGCAGCCTGGCAGCCTTGTGGGTGACGAAGGGCATCATTGTTATCGGCGACAAAAGATTAACTAATCTTAGATTCGCCGACGACATTGTTCTGTTCTCCTCATCCGCATCGGAATTACAAACAATGCTTCAAAAACTAAGCTCTGGAAGCCTTCGAGTTGGTCTGAAAATGAACCGGTCAAAAACTCAGGCAATGACCAACAGCACCAAACGTAAGGTAGAGGTAGACGGGCAGTTGTTACAATATGTCGACGAGTATCGCTATTTAGGCCAATTAGTCTCTTTCAGCCACAGACAAGATAAGGAAGTCGAAAGATGGATCCAAAACGCCTGGAAGAGCTATTGGTCCATGAAAGAACACATGAAGGGCGATCTTCCGCTAGCCTTAAAGCGGAGGCTCGTTGACATGTGTATACTGCCTGTCCTAACTTACGGTGCTCAAACATGGTCACTTACTGAGTTACAGAAGACCAAATTGAAGGTTTGCCCGAGAGCAATGGAGCGCAGTATGTTGGGAGTGAAACGGGTTGACCGGATCCGGAACACTTTATTGCGCTCCAAAACACGCATTGCTGATGTGGGTGCCAAGACTGCCAGGCTGAAATGGGACTGGCCAGGCCACGTCAGCCGTGTGGAATCCAATAGGTGGGCTAAAATAGCCACAGACTGGATACCACAAAACGGACTTCGGCGGCGTGGCAGACCCAGGCGTCGATGGCAGGATGATCTGGACGCCTTTCTTCGCAGCTGGTCAGAGATCGCCCAAGAACGGGTAGAGTGGAGGACATGGGGGGAGGCCTTTGCTCAGCAGTGGGACACCTCTACAGGCTTCCAAATAGATATAGTATAAATAATAACGTATAAAAAATAAAAGGTACATAGAAAGTTAATTATTATTTCCACAGTTGCTATTTCATTTCCTCGCAATCTAAGTGAAAAGCAGAGTGTAAAACTCGACCGTACCGGCTCGGGTGGCTATATGAACGTTGGGTAAAAAGGCTCGTTTTATGCTCTTGTTGTACAATCTACTATATTTTTATAATGAATTGGTATTATAGAAAAATCTGCCTTTTTTCCATTGACGAGTATGCTTATTCCTACCGATAAAAATAATCAGCACTTTTAAAAATTTTATCCATCGCCCGTTACGGAGATAAAAAGTCACTGAATAGAAAATATTCCTCCATGCAAAACCTCAGCCAGCCATCTAAGGCAAGCGTTGATGAATCAGTCAGGATTTTTCTTTTTAAAAGATTATAGACCGTTAAAATTTCCCTGATTCATTTAACCACATTATCGTATCACAAATCATATTCCAAATTCGAAACCCGGAATTGCCTTATTAATTTTGTTACATTTATTTCAAAAGACATTTACGCCATCTTTTACTTTTAAACACATTTTTAGAAGTCATTCCGAATCCAATCAGATATTGCACATATTTTTAGAAACTTTCTCAAGAATTGACATATTTGGAACTTGAACCAGGTCAATCAGAATTAGTGCGATTTTAATTCTTAATTTAACATTCGGGGTTGAGACCTTAGGTCCGTGGGGCACAGCGCAAAAAATATCTTGAAAGAATTATCCAATCGTCTCTAGGATACCACAGGGGACCGTAGAGCTGGCAGCTTCCTCGCACATCGTATCAGCATTGCTATACAGCGAGGAAATGCTGCCAGCATCTTTGGGTCCATGCCACGGGGGGTTACTTTTTCAAAGGGTATAGCCGTGTTTGTATGGGACATTGGCTCCAGAAGCCAAATCGATTGCCGTTTTGCTGATTTATAAGCCCAGATGTAAGATGCTATTTCATAAAAAAAACATCGAAAATACTTCAGGTTTTTGAGAAAATTAAAAAAAAGGAAATTGTTTTTTTTTAATCTAAACTACAGAACCGTTTTCTTGTAACAACTTACACACATAATGTAAGTTATTAAGATGCAATATATAAAAAAAAAAATTGATATCCAAATATCCGTATAAGTAGTGAAATTTTCACTTTAAAGTTTTCAATTTTTTTTTTATTTCCGTGCTACGTTTGTGAAAAAAAATATGTTATAGAATAATAGTTTCTACATAATATAACGAAGATTGGTGGGTCCCTATCACGGAAATAAAAAAAAATATTGAAACCTTAAAAGTGAAAATTTCACTACTAATAAGGA
The DNA here is from genome assembly GCF_025370935.1 of Choristoneura fumiferana. NCBI lineage: Eukaryota > Metazoa > Arthropoda > Insecta > Lepidoptera > Tortricidae > Choristoneura > Choristoneura fumiferana. Next base: position 18,736,698 of record NC_133472.1, read on the forward strand.
CACTTGGAAAACCATTTTTTTTAATAATGCATCTTTATAACTTACATAATGTGTGTAAGTTACAAAAAAACGGTTCTGTAGTTTAGATAAAAAAAAAAATTAAAATATATTTTTTTTAATTTTCTCAAAAACCTGCATCATTTTCGATGTTTTTTTTTATGAAATAGCATCGTACATCTGGGCTTATAAATCAGCAAAACGGCAATCGATTTGGCTTCTGGGGCTAATGCCCCATACAAACACGGCTATACCCTTTATTTTAGTTATAGTTTAGTTATTAATTAATATTTTTTAAAAATAGTCTAATTTTAATTTATTTTTGTGTTCCATTATTTCATAAACAGAAAATATTGGTTATATAAATTGCAAATTATATTATATACATAAAAAATAACTATATTTTATACAGGATCATGTATAGTCTAGTTCAAAAGTAGTCTTTAGTATTTTGCCACTGGGCATTGTCTTTATATTGACACATTTCAAACTGTCTCAGTATTGTTGTTGGTGCGACGAATGTATGTTGTATGTGTGTGTCGGCTGGACAACACGACGGCAAATATGGTCTTCGAGCATGACCGTGATTGGCTCGAGTCTTATTGAGCTAACAATTTCATTTATTAAATTTATTTGACGGATAAATGTGATGCCGTGTCTGTTTGTTTTGTTTGAATAGACGGAGACGGCATCATATTTATCCGTCAAATAAAATTAATCAATGGGTGGTGAAATAAAATAGCCCCTTAGACTTCAAGTGCCTGCCAAGCACCAGCAGATGTTCCTGCGCTCCGAATTCTGGCCGGAGGGTGTTGTTCTGTCATTTTAGGAATACGATGAAGACGACATTAAAAAATCCCTAAATACGAGTAGTTTTCGAATAGACGGAGACGGCATCAATCCGTCAATTATAATTAATCAATGGGTGGTGATACAGACCGTTATTCTACTATTATTATAATTGCTAAAGTTTCTGAGTATGAGTGGGCGTGCGTATGTACGTGTGTAGTTATTTGTTTGACACTCTTTCACGCTAAAACGCCTAGACGGATAAAGATAAAACTTGGTGCATAGATAGCTGGCTCCATGCAATGCAGTAATAGATAGGCTTATTTTTACATATCCCGATATTCCCACGGGATTCACGTAAAATGCCAAAATCTTAACCGTCATGAATTTTGCACCGGTAGTTCGCCATACAACGTAAACCAACCACGATGTAAATTTAGCTATTGTGGTCCAGGGGGGGACAGTCGCCTATACCGTACTAATTCATGTCGATAGCGCCGCCATCTCCTTTATTTAACCTAAAATAAAACAGATTGTTGTCGTTTGTTTCAGATAGATGTCACTGAAAGTTTGAGATCACAAAATTTTATTTATTAAAAAATATTAAGTCGTTGATAATTACCGCAAAAATGAACTTTATTTTCGAAATTGACAATCGTATTGTAATTTCTAATAAAAAAGTCACATAATTGTATCCGCTCAGTCGTTACAAATATTTATTGTGTAGCAACCCTCTATGTCAGGCCAGGCGTCTATTCGCGCTCAACAAGGAACAAGATGGCTACGTTACACGACCGACAGACCACATAAAAAGTAAAGACAGTGCTGCAAACGGAAAATTGGGGCTGGTTTAAACTTAAGAAGACTGAATCCAAGCGGTCTCACTTCTCTTTGCAGCCCTGTTTTTAGTTTTTATGTGGTTTGAGCTGGGAAGCAAATCCAGTAAAGTAAAAGAATACCTGTGACTATGAATAGCTATACGTATGGATGGATATATACATCAATGGTACTAGTTACGAAATGCAGACGGCGCTTCAAAACCGTCTGCATGAATGAGACGAGAGAGGGCTCTCTTTTCCCCGTATATTATACTACTCTTTGATGTGGTCTTTGTGACTAATAGGTCATTTAATAGCGTACCACTTATGATTGTAATACCTACGGTATTTGACAACTGATGAATTGGCCATATCCATTATATTATTATAAAAATATAGATACACAGACAATGTTTAGCGAAGAGAAAAATAACTTCGGTTGAAAATTTGATCTAAAGCGATTTTTGAAAAATCTATATATCTGCCTCTTTCTTAAACACTTTTCTCTATACAGCAAGTATGGCGCTACTTGCGTGTGAACTCTTGCTCTGTCTAATCTTGAAATTCAAACCTTTAAAACTCTGTTATATTTAAAGATACGTATCTTTAAAAAAAAAAAGTTTTTCTGTTCGATTACATGCATTGTCAAGTTTTAATTTATAAAATAGATAAAAAATAGTCAAATACCGTATACGGGATTCAGTTCAAGAAATACACATCATATATTTTTTCCAGGTTCCTCATCCTGATGAAAAGGGATATATGATACATTTGAAATCATCATCAGGTGAAATTGAAGTATATTTATGTCCCAAGGAGCGCCCATCATCCCCACCTCCAAGTAAGTGTTTTTCGTCAGGAATTAATAGTTCTGCCATACATCAACACAGTCTTTATATGAGCTAGACACTTAGTATAAAATAATATGCCCTATCCCGCGAGAATTTCGGAAATTATCTTTTTTATATACCTTTCTAACCCCCAAGAAATACAAATACCAAATATCAAGTACCAATATTCGCTAGGCAGTTAATTTTATAAATATGTTTTTTATTCCTAATCCCGTGGGAATTTTGAAAAATCCCTTTTTAGTGAACCTCTATGACTCTCTAGAAATATAATATTCGAAAAATCAAGTTTTTATATCAGCTAGTCGGCTAGTATAAAATAGTAAGTACTGTTTATTTCTTATCCCATGGGAATTTCGGTAAATTCTGAAAACCATTTCTAGCTGTTAGTATTACCCACTTGCGTGCCAAATTTGAAGTTCATAATAATTATAGTTACGGAAATAGGGTAATTTATAAGTAAAAATATAAATCCCATTTATTCCTTATCTCGTGGGAATTTCGAAAAGTACTGAAAAGCGTTTTAGCTGTTAGTATTACCTACTTGCATGCAAAATTTGAAGTCTAATAATTACGGTTACGGTAATAGGGCTATTTTGAATTTAAAATATAAATCCCATAAATTTCCTATCCCGTGGGATGTTTTAAAATTCCCTTCTCCTAGCTGGAGTCAATCATTTTTGTAACTATCACGTATTTAAATGTATTTGCTGAAATGAGAATCATGTCACTTAAGGTATATGTGTGCCTAATTTCACGTCTTTAGTTATAACGATTTTGGCTGTGCGTTGATATATATCAGTCAGTCAGGACTTTGAATTTTATATTATATCGTTTGTCTCGTAGTCGTAGCACAAGTACGTACGCATTAGATCTGTTATCGGCAATAGTTGCTCAGTGATTTATGTTATGTAGTGCTTTTTCTCAAACGTTGCGAAGGATTAAAATAATAAGGAAAAGTAAAAAAGTTTTTGTAGTGTTATTTTGGTATGCATGCATAGATGTTCGAGCTCTAATTTCAACATAAAATTATCAATATCATTACAGTCTGTTCATTTTTGGACAGAAGGAAAATAGACTCTTTATTATGCACGCTTTAGGAAGTCATTTAATAAATTGCATTTTTTTTTGTATACGGTCTAAACTAAATTCAAATTAAAATATCGAAGACGTCAATATTAGTTTCATTTATTCATTAACTAACTGTTGCCCGCGACTCCATTCACGTAGAATTCGTTTATGGCTACCCCGCGGGAACTATGCAATTTTCCGGGATAAAAACTATTCTTTGCCCTTTCCCGGGACTTGTACTATCTGTATACCGAATTTCACCTAAATCGGTTCAGCGGTTAAGACCTGAAGAGGTAGGTAACAAACAAATATACAGATTACAAACTTTCGCAATTATATTAATATTACTGATATTAACTTTGCTATTTTTCATATCATAATTGAAAAACAATAAAAAAACTTTTTGTATTTTGTTAAAACAGCAACGTCTTCCTATAAAATACCTAGAGGCAGAGGTAAAAAACATTCTACAAGAAACGGAACGTTTCTAATATTGGTAACTCAAGAAATATTCTGTATTTACATTATTTATAGTTTTTAATCGCCAGTTTGAATCAAAATGACCTTTAATCATCCATACTCATATTATAAATGCGAAAGTGTGTGTTTGTATGTTTGTCCGTCTTTCACGTCGAAACGGAGCGACGGATCGACGTGATTTTTGGCAAAGAGATAGTTTATGGGCCAGAGAGTGACATAGGCTACTTTTTATCCCGGAAAAATGCAGAGTTCCTGAGGGAATAGCGCACGATAACCGAATTCCACGCGGGCGAAGCCGCAGGCATAAGCTAGTATACGAATAGTTAACTTTTCACAACTAAAGCACTGCACTAAATTTGATGAAATTTGGAATATGGAAAAAAGCTTGAACTTCATAGCAGAAACTACGAATAGAATATTTTAAAGCAGGGAATGACAGCGGATGAATCTACGAACCACAGTTATTAAATTATGTATATGTCGCAGGGAAATGATAAAAACAGAGATTAGATCAAATTCCTCAGGGATATGATCGAGTCCCGGGAGATCATAAAAAAATATCGCGTTGTATCATTTCCCTTGCGGAATTCAGTGATTTGATCAAGTCTCGGAGCCGTTTTAGAGGAATGATAGAATTATAGCAATGGCTGATGGATTTCTTCATTTCCCTTAGCAATTTGATCAAATCCCTGAGCTGTTTTAGGGAAAAGATAAAACAAGTTATTTAAGTCAACTAGATTCAAACATTTTACTAAACACGTCTAGTGATTTGATGAAATCCCTAAACTATGTAGGGTTTTGACCAAATACCTCAAGGTCCCGGGAGATAATAAAAAAAACATCGCGTTGTATCATTTCCCTTGCGGAATTCAGTGATTTGATCAATTTTCCGAGCCGTTTTAGGGGAATGATAGAACTATAGCAATGGCCGATGGATATATGTGGCGTTATCTGGTAAAAGGTACCTTGTTTTCGGTTCTAGTTTCCGAGATAATCGCGCTTGAAGTAAAATGACGAAAAAAATCATTTTTTCTTTTTTTACTCTATATTAATAAGCAGGGTCTAAATTTTAATATAATAACAACACAAGTTTTTAAATCGATTTTTTATGAGTTAAAACATCCCTTAAAGTTTAGTAAGAAAGGTACCTTATTGTCGGTGCCGCTCTTGAATGCTTTCTGTGCGCTCGGTATCGGTTTGGAAGACGTGTCGGACGTCGGTACTTTGTCGGCGCGTCATCATCATCATCATCATCCTAGCCTATACGTCCCACTGCTGGGCACAGGCCTCGTCTCAGAATGAGAGAGCTTGGGCATTAGTTCCCACGCGGGCCCATTGCGGTGCTTGTCGGCGCGTAAAAAACGTCAAGAATCATCATAAAATGCGTTTAATTAGAGTAAGGTAAATCATCAATAACTGGCCACCCTTAGGCGGTAGCCAGTTAGGCCCTTATTACACTAGCGATTTGCGGGCGAGTTGAAAGCGAGGTGAGCGCGCAGCGAGTTCGCATGGAGCGCGTAACGATTTCACCGCGAGCATGAAACGATATCGCCGCGAGCGCGCAACGATGTCGCTGCGAGTTCGCTGCTTTAGCGCCGAAGACGCCCTATTTATTATACGAAAGTCTACAATATGGCGTTTTTGGCACTAAAGCAGCGAACTCGCCATGCGCTCGCAGCAGCGACATCGTTGCGCGCTTGCGGCGAAATCGTTATACGCTCGCAGCGAATTCACTGCACGCTTGCCTCGCTTTCAACTCTCCCGCGAATCGCTAGTGTGATAAGGCCCTTATTGACGATTTACGCCAATTTGTCTTTTTTTTTATTCGACTGGATGGCAAACGAGCAAGTGGGTCACCTGATGGTAAGAGATTACCACCGCCCTTAGACACCTGCAACACCAGGGGGATTGCAGATGCGTTGCCAACCTAGAGGCCTAAGATGGGATACCTCAAATGCCAGTAATTTCACCGGCTGTCTTACTCTCCACGCCGAAACACAACAATGCAAGCACTGCTATTCACGGCAGTATTAGCGAGCAAGATGGTGGTAGCAATCCGGGCGGACCTTGCACAAGGTCCTACCACCTGCTGGTCTTTAGAAGTTGATTTATAGTAATAATAATAACGATTAATAGTTACAACTACAAATCATAATCATTTTTTTAGATCTTATTCTTAACTATGTCACTAAACATTTTACGTCCGACAATAAGGTACCTTTTCAAATACGTTATCATTGAGTGTGTTGAGACAAAATTATAGGTTTTTGGTAAGAGTTTTAATACTACAGTGTTCTTAAATTAAGACTATTAAAATTAATCGTAAGTTATTAGTCGTTTTCAAATGATATAACTTCATAATCACTAAATATTTTACCACCGACGATAAGGTACCTTTTAGAAAATATATAGTGATTGTACCAACTTTTTACTAAACTTTACCTTGAATTTTGAGACTGGAAAAACTAGTTTTCTAAGATTTGTTTGAGTTAATTTGGTCTCATTTGGCTATGTTTTAGCGTACTAAATATAAAAGTTTGTTGATTTTGACTGTTTAATTACATTTGTAAACAACAAAGATATTTTTTTAAACAACGTTAATTCAAAACGGAGTAGTTTTTATTTAGTGTCCATTTACGCATAATATTTTTTCCTTCGATAAAATCCAATGGAAATATACTATAAATAGAAAAAAAAATAAAAAATCCATCAACCTTTTTTTTTTACTTTATGCACTTTGGCAAGGTAAACTATAGGAAAACCGTTGTCCAATTACAAAATTGTTCTTGAAACCTGAAAGCCCGTACAATCTACTCCTCAAATAGCATGTCATCTATGTAACTTCCAACAATAACATACTTTTATTGGGTGTATAAGTTTGAATTCAATTTTCTCATAATCACCTTTTCTGGCTTTTGAGCTTCAACATTTTTTTTAAAAATATCTATTAAACCTACATGCATGTTTCTTACATGGTTCGATAGCTAAATGTATGTAGATTATGGGGATATCAATAACTCAATACCGACAACAAGGTACCTTTTCCCAGATAACGCCACATATTCATTTCCCTTAGCAATTTGATCAAATCCCTCTTCGCAGATATATATACAGGTTTCCTCACGATGTATTCCTTCACCGAAAAGCTAAAATAACTATCAAATGATGTTTTGTACATACTAAAGTTCCAAATAACTCATTGGTACGAGCGAGGGATCAAGCCCGCGACCGCCGATTGACATATTTTGATCATTATTGTGTATGTGTATAACATGTACATGTTACCAAAATGATTATCAAATAAATATTTTGTATTTTTGTATGCTTATTATTTCATGTCACTAAATAATACGTATTTCTAAAACTGTATATAGCCTGTCAATCGGCGGTCCCGGGCTTGGTCCCCCGCTCGTACTGAGTTTTTTGAAACTTAAGTATGTACAAAATATCATTTGATAGTTATGTTAGCTTTTCGGTGAAGGAATACATCGCTAGGAAACCTTTATATATCTGCGAAGAAATTCAAGGGTGTATGCGAACCCGCTCTGGGCCAGCGTGGGGCTAATTCACATTCCCTCTCACCCAAGAAAGGACCTGTGCCCAGCAGTGGGACGTATATTATATAGGCTAATGATGATGATGATGTATAGGGATTTGATAAAAACTAGGCGTGTTAAGTAAAATGTTCAAATTGAATTTATGATTGGTTTATTGGAGTCTTTTCGTATTTTTTATTTCAACTCCAAATTTTGTTACTTTTACGGGTATCCCGTGAAACCATATCGAATTGAATTTACTTAAATGATTCAAATTGAATTTACTTAAAATGATTCGTTTTATCTTTTCCCTAGAACAACACAGGGATTTGATCCAATCCCTAAGAGAAATGATGAAATCCATCGGCCATTGCCATAATTCTATCATTTTACTAAAACGGCTCGGAGACTTGATCAAATCACTGAATTCCGCAAGGGAAATGATACAACGCGATGTTTTTTTATCATCTCCCGGGAATTGATCATATCCCTGAGGTATTTGGTCAAATCCCTACATAGTTTAGGGATTTCATCAAATCACTATACGTGCTTAGTAAAATGTTCGAATCTAGTTGACTTAAATAACTGATTTTATTTTTCCCTAAAACAGCTCAGGGATTTGATCAAATTGCCAAGGGAAATGAAGAAATCCATCGGCCATTGCTATAATTCTATCATTCCCCTAAAACGGCTCGGAGAATTGATCAAATCACTGAATTCCGCAAGGGAAAATGATACAACGCGATGTTATTTTATCATCTCCCGGGACTTGATCATATCCCTGAGGAATTTGATCAAATCCCTGTTTTTATCATATCCCAAAGACGTATAAATATAAGGTAAACCGTATAGCTATATTGCCCACTTAAGAACTTCAAAAACATTGACTTCCAAAAAAAAATTATAGTTACAGATTGTGTATTGTTATTTTCTTATAACCTAAATAAGTTAACAAAAATTGAATCTCCAAAAAAAGTAGAGTAATTGCCCAGAAGCTACAGTAATTGCTAACATCACAGCACAGTAATTGCCCAGTAACTTAAAATCATAAATCAAAATCTGGATTGACTTTAAACATCAATTAACATTAGACTTAAACCTTATAGTCCTTAATGAATTAAAAGAGATCCCGTTTGCTGAGGATGATGATGATATTATTTGAAAATGAATTAGGGCGAGGGTGTTCCCCTAAAAACTTTTACGCACTATCTAAAATGTCTTCTTTATTTCGAGGAAACCCTTTTATTGCTGAGATTATAATCCAATTCTCTAGATCACTTTCTTCAGAAACTGTTAATACAGGTGATGGCCCCAAGCTGGTTTCTGGTTTAGATGTCCGGGATTTTTAATGTAATACCGGAAACTGGTCCTTCGAATACCATATTTTTCAGCAATTTGTCTTATAAGTAGACAGTTTGTTAGGTATTAGCATCTTGGGCAGATACGATCTCTTTCTGCATTTTTTTTATTGCTATAGTGCACTTTTGGTATCTTTGGCATACTGAAAATATAACAATAACAATTTAGATATGAATGTATAAGGATTGCGAATGAATTCTAGCATTTTAAACACAACAACACGTGATGTTTATAACACTTTGACCAATAATCTGCCATGACGGCTATTGGCCGGGCAATAACTATAGATAGTAACATATGGCAATTACTCGAACAATGGTGGGCAACAACTAAATATATTCAAATTATGGTTCAGTGATTGCCCACAGCAAAAATGACCCTTAGGATTCAAAATTTAACATGTAATTTACACGAATACGAAAATACTTACTATTTATTTTATCACATTCACGTAATAAGAGCAGAATATCAAATAACTTATACCAAAAATAACCTTCAAGCAAATAAATTCTTAAGAAAATTGTTAAAATTGTTACCTGTTTAAGTAACACGTTCAGCCACATAGACAAAATCGCCATTACTGTTTTGTGTTGCCAATCGTCAATTTTAAATCGATTGTTATATTTATTACAGCACCATCTAGTGAATTATGATCCAACTAGAATGATACAAAGCTAACATCCGGCAATGCTTTGCTTAAACTGGGTAATCATGGGCAGTGGGCAATAACACCCTAAATCGAATTAATATTATATAGCAAATTACGTTTTCATCTCTCCTGTTCGGAAAGTTTAATTTTCATGGGTAGATAGCCGGGTGGAAAATTGCGTTTTCATCTCTAGGGTGGAAAGTATTTTTTTTTTAATTATTCGATTAGCCACGGAGTCGAAGAGAATTGAGTTACGTCAATGACACTTTATTTCACGTTTCGGCATGGCCATCTAGATGCACGTCGTGACCAAGGAGTTTATATACAACACTGGAGGTTGAACGCCGAACATCCGTTTAAAACAAGAAATTTGATCTTTATTACGTCACGCACGAACATATTCCATCTCTTTCTTTAGTTAGGTTAAGAAAGAGATGGATGCCATTCGTGAAATGTGAAAGAAAGAGATGGAATATAAGTACCTAATAAAGGTCAAACTTCTTCATTCGGCGTTCTACCTCCAGTTTTGTAGGTATATAAGCTCCTTGGTCGTGACCAACGCGATTTTTTTTTATACTCGGCCGTGACAAGTGGCCAGGTCGAAAAGGTCGAAAGGTAGGAGGTTGGATATAAGTAAATTCAATTGACTGAATACTGAAATTTAATTGAATGTTATTCTTATTTTTTTTTACTATTTTACTTTCCTCACAGTCGAAATGAAAAGTAGTGTCTAACTCGGGTGAAATTACCCATTTCCCCTCGAACCATTGGCGCTCTCGCTTCGTTCGAGCGCCAGAAATGGATCACTTTCCACCCTTGGTTATCAATCTACTAATTAATATTGTGTTATTTTGTAAGTACCTACTTTGCGTATTAATCTACTTACAAAGTAAAGAAAATTATGACTTCATCTTATTTCTTCTTTTATTCATCATCATCATTAATACGACTTCAAAAAATAGAACCCCTTCTTCTGTGACCTTCAAGAGTCCAATGTTATCCTGAATGGACTATAAGTTTTTCAAATTTTTTGTTTGACATAGAACGATTATTTAGAGCGGAATGTCATATAATTTTGTGTGAAAACCATTTTGCAAATCCAAGATCTAGCTTGCCACTGAAGTAAGGAAAGCAGATATTGCTATCAATAACGATAGTCATGTGTGGTCTTGTCATCGCATGGCATATCTCTTTCTTGGGATTGCATAGCGCTAACTCTTGTTCAGTGGAAGCACATGTATGCAGTTCGGCATTGCAAGTTAAACGGACTTAGTTCTTCCGGAGAGCTTGCGGTGGAGTGTTGGCATTAGGCGCGGGTAATGCAGTTGGAGCGTGTTGCAGCGAGCGGGCTGCTGCCGCCGGACCCGCTGCTGGAGGACAACAAGGCGCTGCTGGCGCCGCTACTGGCGCAGCTGCAGCTGGCGCAGGCTGCCGCCGCCGCCGCCGCCGCCGCCGCCGCGGCGCACCCTCAACCGCCCGAACCCTTCTCCGCTGATTTCACGTAATCACTATCTACTTTTTCACTTCTCAGACTGTAAAAGTAGGTTAATATAGCCTTACCAGGCGGGAGTAAAGTGAGTACCTTAGTCCCTAGGGAGTAAAAGTAATTATTTTTTAATTTACTTCGACTGACTTAGATAAACGCAAACAGCCACCTCGGGTATATATTGGCTTATTTTAGTCCCTCGATAAAAAATATACTATTATCTACATCCATATCATTAGTTCTCTATAATATGTCCAGAGACGAAAAGTAAATGGCTTACATTAGGAAACTTCTATCTGTGGTTGCATCTTAATGACATTAAAGTGCCGGTAAGCGACACTTTAATTATTTTCAAATTTCTAACATCTTAAAAAATTGCGATAGTTGAATTAGTCGATTTGTAATTTCATTCAATAATTAAAATTATTGTTCCGAACATTTTTTGAATCGTGAATATATTACAATGGATTTGATATTAAGAATCAAAATCGACTCGATTCTAGATTGTTTATGAATTAAAAAAACTATAACTGTCACTGTCAGTCATTTATTGAAACTGAGGTTTTATGCCTACCAAGAACCACTAACTCGAAAATTTAGGTAGGATAGTTGAAGACATTAAAACGCTCGTGAGATATTATTATACTAAAGGTTGAACACGCCAAAACTTGGGCATACAAAAATGGCTATTTTTACGCAAAAAATGGAGATACTTATACAAATTTTGTATACTATTTTTTATTCACAAAATACTAGTCCATAATATATGACGACAGTTTTTTCTTCTTTTATTTTTTCGGCCAAAATGTCGAGCATATAACATCAACAGCCCAAACGTATCTTGCACGAATCGAAAATGTAGAAAATCCAATGCATTGCTACAGAGATATCGCGAAAAGACTAAAATGTCCACAATCTATGGTTTGTCGCGAATTAAAAACGTTCTATGAACGCTTGACAATTTTAGATAGAAAGCCAGAAAGAAAGAAGAAGAGGAGAAGAAGAGAAGAAGTGGTGGCTTGCAAGGAGTCAAGAATATCAAAAAATGGTCAAGTGCGAGTCGGACTCGTACATGAAGGGTTCCGTAAACAGTTCAGTAACAGCTTTTCTAAAAATTATTCTAATATAAGTTTTTTTTGCTGACTGTACTTTATGCCCTGGTTACCAAAGTACTCGTCAAGCAAGACGACAAACGAGTCCAAACTCGATGCTGTCGTGTCGTTTATCACAGTGTTCCTATGGTCACCCGCTAGCTTTATCATCAGATCAACTCCATGTTATAATAATACTAGCTTTTACCCGCGGCTTCGCACGCGTAAACTATTCGGTCTGGTAGTTGCAATTGAAATTTTCGGGATTTTACAAAATTCCCCTGGAAATTTCCAAAATTTATATCGTGGTCTTCATTGAGGTGAGGTTGTGTTGTGAATAACTGTACAAAATTCAAGACTCTACACACAGTGCTAAAATTTCAAAATTTTTCCCTATCCAAATTCAAATTCAAATCATTTATTCAGTAAATAAGCCGCAATGGGCACTTTTACACGTATTTTTTTTAAATACCAGCGCTTTCGGAAAGACCATCATTGCCAAGAAGAATGCGCCGCACGAAGCTTGGCAGAAAGTCATTTTTTCAATATAAAATAAAATACTTAAAAACTACAGTAAGTATACAATGAAAGAAAAAATTACAAAATAATAATAAAAATAGTACACGGATGTATGGGGTCCCTTAGTTACAAAACTATCCCGTGGAAATATCGGGATAATAAGTAGCGTATGTGTTATTCCAGACGTCCGGCTACCTACATACCAAATTTCATGCCTCTAAGCCCAGCGGTTGTTATTTCGAGATTTTATCCCTATCCCGTGGGGATATCGGAATAAAAAGTAGCCTATGTGTTATTCCAGAGGTCCAGCTACCTACATACCAAATTTCATGGCTCTAAGCCCAGTGGTTGGTATTTCGAGATTTTATCCCTAATTATCCCGTGGGAATATCGGGTCAAAAAGTCACTTAAGTGTTATTCCAGATGTCCAGTTACCTACATACCAAATTTCATGACTCTAAGCCCAGCGGATGTTATTTCGAGATTTTATCCCTATTCCGTGGGAATATCGGAATAAAAAGAAGCCTATGTGTTATTCCAGAGGCCCAGCTACCTACATACTAAATTTTATGGCTCAAAGTCCAGCGGTTGTTATTTCGAGATTTTATCCCTATCCCGTGGGAATATCGGGATAAAAAGTATTCTATGTTTTAATCCAGGTTATAAACTAACTTTCCGCCAAATTTCATCCAAATCCGTCCAGCCGTTTAAGCGTGAAGAAGTAACAAACATACTCACTCACTCACTCACTCACTCACAAACTTTCACATTTATAATATTAGTAGGATAGTAGGATTGCATTGTCATCGAATTTATACATTCGTTTATAATTTCAGCTGAATCGGTTGAAGATATCCACTCCAAATTTGAGTTGAAAGATTCCACCCGAGCAAACATAGTTACATTACCTACACTGCAAATAATTATAATGCTTATAATAAGTTTTTGTTAAAAATAGTACATTGTGTCTTAAGGGCGGTAAATAAGGAATTACGAACGAGAGTCTATTAGAAGCCCGAAGTCGAAGACTGAGGGCTTTAATGAGTCGATGTTCGTAATTCTAGTACCGCCCGTGCGACATACAATGTTTTTCATCACATTTGCGAGTAAAATTTTATATTTCTAAAAGAAAAAATATAATTGTTCCAAATATTGGCGATACCTTAAGCTGCGCTCTTGGTAGCGCCGCCCTCTACCTCCCTCAGCATGCGCCGCAGCGTGCGTGTGCATGTGGTCCTGCAGCAGCGCGCGCAGCACCATCAGTACGGGCACGGACTCATTTACCGACCTTGGGCTTCATGACAAGAAAATTAGTACGGGCAATGACTCATTTACCGACCACGGGTTTCATGACAAGCACATTAAGGTCGAGGGTTTTATTTGGGGGGGTTGCAACCAAGGTAGCCTGCATGTTTCGAGTCTGTTTACGAGCAAGTGTGATGAAAAATAATTTTTAATACAAGCTTTTTTTGCCGAATGTACTTTTTGTTGACTGTGCTTGCATTGTCGTCTAAACTACGTATCTGTACTAAAATTCAAGTCGGTACTATTAACTATTGAGGAGTTCCCTCCTGCAGAGACGATCCTCGCAGGACCACCAAGATGTCACTACCAGATTATTGTATTGTCACCAAATTTACATAAGTATGCCAAATTTCAAGTCGATCTGACCACTGGCCACTATTTTTTTCTTATTTTTTTTTTATTCATTGTTCTTATGTTTGTCACGAATAAATGTTTCTTTCTTTCTTTCTTTCTTTCTTTCTGGAAGTGGGGCGAATTTAACTTCCAAGATTTGACCCAAACAAACAATAAATAAACAAACAGGGCAAGCTAAAGAAAAGCTTCTAAAAATATCGCCGTAAGCACTTGTGCAAGTATTCCGAATAAAAAACAATTTGAATTCTCATCCTCTTTGGTTCTGGCAGTTTGCTTCTAAATCCATTGCCCTAAAAGCGCCGCGCGCGGATAAAAAAAATTGCTGTCATTCGCGGGAGATTCGGCGGGCTTCGTATGTTGTGTAAATAATAAGAAGCGACTAGTGTGAATAAATTTTAAACTGTATTATAAACCTTGTAAATAGTGATAAATTAAATACTTAGTATGACTGAAGTATTTTGAAAAGGATTATTAAAAAAAGGCGGAGAACTAAAATCAGTCCCTGAGCTCCAAAAAATATGGACCTGGGCGCTTTGGGCTTAAAACCACTAAATTTCATAATACCTTATTCACCCCTATTAACCCCTAATTTTCAAATTATCATGGGATCATAATACCTAAAATCTCAAATTGTCTTTTGTATTAAAATTAACGAAATTCATTATGACTGACTTAAAATGTCATATTCTCTAAATACCTAAAGATTGAAATGCACAATTCTTTCAAATACCGAATGACAGAAATGACAAAATATTAAAACAACTCAAACCAAAAACACCCATAAGGCAAAATGCCTAATTTTTTTTCACGGGTGGTGTTTGATGTTGATTATTGACATTTAGTATAGTTCCTATTCAACGTACAAATTTAGATATTTTAACTTTTGGTTGTTTTAGGCACTATGTTGTTTTGCCATGAAAGTGATTTTGAAGTTTAGGTATTATGAGACTAAGGTATTTTGAAATTTCCGGTGTTATAAGAAAACAAAATTAGGTATACGGCAATTTATGTATTTTGAGACCAAGAAGTTTTGAGATCTGGGCATATTGATAAAAAGGTAAAATGCAATTTAGAAGTTGTAAGCCCATAGCACCTGGGCGACGAAAAGGTATCCATCCTAATGAGACCGTGCAAAGTCTTTGTGCCGCGTGCTTAGGGAAGTTCAATACATGGTTTACTGTGCAGTGCAGACACTAACTAAAATACGAAATGTTATTTTATTATATTTGACATTAAATATGGAGAGCATAATGTTATTATTTATTGTTATATGCCCAATTTTTGGCGTGTTCAACCTTTATACAACTCGCTATCGCTTGTTGTATGAAACCTCACTCGTGTTTTAAATTTACTGTCATTTGGTGCAAATGGAAAATGGACAACTCGAAATTATACCACGGAATAAGTAATAGCACAAGTCCAGAAAGAAAGAAGTGAAGCTTCTGTACTTGTACTAATTTCGAGTTGTCCATTTTACATTTGCACCAAATGCAAGTAAAGTCGAGTACATAAACTTGTGAGCAAATGTTTTGATCAAAAATATGTGAGCGCGACTATTGTTAACGGCGTAGAAGCGTGTTCAGATATTTTTGATCAAATTTTTGCTCACAAGTTTATGAACTCGACTGTAGGTACTTATGTAAGTGAGTCTGAAGTTCTAAAAGGACGAATTTCGTTAGAAGATCAACATATTATTATGGAACCTGTTTTACAAATTAATAGTTTTTTAATGTGTTTTTTCTACTCGCGTAGTATAATGTGTAGGTACAGCAGATGTTAATATATCTGTTCTCTGTTCATCTTAAGTTTTGATTATTACGTAAGATTATTTTTGTTCCTTGCCTTACCTTTATAAGAGGTAGTAAAAGTACAAAAAAATCAAAAACTGACTGATTTAAAAAAAACGAAAAACAAGAAAATAAAATAAGTCTAGTGCTCTAGAACTCTGTTATGTAGCTAAACTTAAAGTTGAGCAATTACTAAAGTTTTTTGACCTGGTCACGAAAGGAATTTGATTTGGGTTTTTGATGTTTTAATTTTTACTTTTATTTCATACTTTTTTGATATTTCTGTGAAAATGGTCGATTAAAAGTAAACCCACTTATACATATATTTAGAACAGACTTTAATATGTACTTAGATTTAGTCATTCTTTTTTTATGTACCCGTGGATGTAATTTAATTAGGTTTTTTAAATAGAATCGGCAAATTATTAGCTTTTATTTCATACCCATATTGTTACAATATAAAATATTTATTTTTAGTTTCTCCGACATAATTTTACTTGTGAACGCTTCAAATAATACATATCTTATGTCACTCCGTCAGTTATGACGAATGTTATGATACCTCATATGCTAAATTCAGTCCAGCCATTTAGGCTACAGCGAGGACCAAAGAAATGGACATACCATACATACTACGCTCGACAAAATAACTTTCCTCCGGGAAGTCGGGGAAAAATACGACAAAATTATGATTATGGTGCAATAAAAACGTCACAGACGTCACAGTTAAAAAAAAAAAAAATATTTCATGGTTTTTATTGAGGATTTTATAAAAAACTCAGTAACCTGAGAAAACTCGAAAAATTAGCCTCGAGAATTCTCGAAACTCGAGAAAAAAAAAGGTCGAGAAACCAGAAACCCTAAACGCAAGTAGAAAAAATACTATTTTGTATTTGTAATTCAGCCTTATCAACTGCTACATTATTATTATAGAACCCCTATTAAGCGCGAGCCAGGGTTGGAGGGCACGGGCGCGTCGCGTAGCTTGGTGGTGTGCTCGCCGTGCGTGACGGACCCCACGCTGCCGCTGCGCGCCGCCGGCGCCGGCGCGCTCCCCGACGCCGCTGCCACCAATCCCTCTTCTTCTCCACTTTCTGCATCACAAACTCCTATCTCTACCCCCGACAGTGAGTATTTTTTTATTTTCATGTAGAACTGACCGTGATTGACCACTATCTCACCTGATGTAAAGTGCAGATGAGGTCAAAGGTCTCCAATCGATATAATTGTTATGTCGTGTGTCTGCCATGTCGAGCATGCACGGCCATACCAACAGACTTATTTGAAAAGACACACGGCACTTTTGACTTCATCTACAGAGTGTCCCGGAAGTCGACAATATACCGTCGACAGCTGATAGGGCAGCTTAGTAATTAATAAATAATCAGAATATGAGGTTTTAGGTTTAGTAAAAATGGCTTAGTTTTTAAGTTATCGACATTTTTGTGAAAATCGAAAAAAAATCTCCCTCAGCTTCATTTTCTTAGTGCCACAGCTACAAATGTAAGAATTAATGACATCTAATAACTGTTAAATATTCCTAAAAAGAAAGGCTTTTCACGGTGCAATTAATTTTTTTATTCTTAATCCTGTTTATTTGAATAATGACAATGACTTAAACGCCAATTGTAAATTTTTTTCAGCCTCATTCTTAAGTTTGGCTCTTTGCGATGAAAAAACAGTAGTACAGATATTTTTGTACCACTGAGTGTTTATAAATATTTGAAAAAACCCTTGCGTATATTTTTATGTACTTTCAGTAGGTTAAATAATTTTGAAAAATATTTGTACAGATATTTATGACTTTTCAGTTGTGTAGATATTATTAAAAGCCCAACAAGAGAGAGTGGAATTTTGGGATAGCATGAGAGAGGTCTTGAATAAATGCGGAGAAAATGAACGAATCGTGATGTTAGGGGACTTTAATGGGTGGGTTGGAGTAAAGCGTGATGGGTATGAAGGAGTTCTGGGTACGTATGGGGACGAGAGAGTGAACGACAATGGGAGAAGCCTGCTTGAAGTATGCTTGGAATGGAATCTTTGCGTAACCAACACAATGTTTGACCACAAAAAGATCCATTTGTATACAAGAGAGGAGGGTGAGTCTAGAAGTATGATTGATTTTGTAATTGTGGATGAAAGACTGAGGAAGAAAGTGCTAGATACTCGGGCATACCGCGGTGTAGGCCTCGACACAGACCACTTCCTGGTCATAGCCCGAATGCGTGGCCTCTTTAAACGATGGCGACACCGAGGTGCCGAGCCTACGAGTGTTTTGGACAGAGTAAAAGTGGAAAATCTACAAGAAAAAGAAAAGAAAGACGAGGATGTAGAGAAACTGAAAGGAAGTTTTAAAGGCATAGAAGAGATAGGTGTGATTGAAGATTTTTGGGAGACATTTAAGAAAGGGGTCGTGAATGTTGCTATTGGGGTATGCGGGGTAGCTAAAAGAAGGAAAGGAAGAAAGAACTATAATGTGTGGATGGATAAAGATGTACAAAGGGCCATGCAAGAAAAGAAGAAAGCGTTGTTGGATTGGTTAGCAACAAAAGCTAACCAAATAGTTCAAAAGGCAACGGATGACGAGATATAGGAAGCAAGAACGAAGTATAAAAGATTGAAATCAGCAACGAAAGAGGTTGTGTCTAGAAAGAGAAGAACGAAAGGATGATTTTGATAGGAGGCTCACTGAAGATTTCAAATCAAACATAAAGTTTTTCTGGAAATCCATCAAAACAGCCAGAGGAAAAACTTCTACCTCAGAGCTGAGTACAATCAGGAGTCAAGATGGGAACATTATAAAAGGAGAAGATTGTGTGTTAAAGAGATGGAAAGAGTATTTTGAAAGTTTGTTTGAAAGAGAGGAAGTGCAGGTACAACACCCGGCACCTTCCATGGAAACTAATATAAATGTTGATGAAAGTGAGATAAGCATGGATGAAATAGTGAAAGCATTGAAAAGTATGAGATTAGGTAAGGCTGCAGGGTATGACAAGATTACCGTCGAGATGCTGGGGGCTGGACAGGGCATAGTGGCTAGCCAGTTGTACCGCCTTTTCAATTTGTGTTGGCGAAATGGGCAAGTACCGGGAGACTGGTGCAAAGCCGTAATCGTGCCATTGTATAAGGGAAATTTTATTGATGTAGTTACATGTTTTGCCGCCAAAATATGCCATTTTTCCCGTATTATACTCTCTCGGGTTACTTAAATACTTTTGGCCAAGGTTGAGTATAGTGAAACTATATAAAAAAAAAATTAGGAATTCTTACTAAAATCCAATAATGTAAATGTAACCCAAGGTGTAAAAAAAATATGTAAAAAGAAGGGTGTATGTACTCCCGTGCGATGCCGGGGTGGGCCGCTAGTTGTGGATAAAGAAAGAAGTTTGATTTTATTCTACTTATTAAACTACTTTATGCTTAAGTATCAGTATAGATTAAGTTGGTAATCGTAATAGTGCCCGTCCAAGTTAACCCTGCACTGACGAATAATTAGTAGTTATTGAAAATTTGTATATGGCAACGCCGTCGTGGGATAATTGGTATTGATACATGTTTATTATTATTTAATTCATGCTTATATTATAATATCTCAAACCTAAGATATTTTTAATTTTACGTTCTCTTGTCAATATTTTGTTGGGTTTTGAAGAATCAGTTAGACAGGACTTTTCTTTGTCTATTTATTGATAAATAGAATAAGTTCCAAATGTCAAAATTGATTAAAAAGCTGGTTCTTTGGCTTTTTCAAACTATTCAGAAGAAAAGTTTGTGTCACTTATCAACGCAAAAAGAAAAACAAATAAGTCAACAGACAGAGATAAGTCATCATCCCAGCCCATATACGTCCACTACTGACCATAAGCTTTTCTGGTAAGATTAATTCGGTGTCGTCATATTTAAGTTTTTGTAGCCAATTTGAAACTTTATTTTTAACTTTTGTCCAATGGATAAATATTTAGGATTCGATTAATAGTGTTATAAATCATCGAACTGGATACGTAATATGTCTTCAAAATTTGTTTGTTTTTTGTAAATCCTCTATTTTAGTGTACCATAAGAAGAGATGCATCTTTGTATTGATATTGATGAACGGTTGTTATGTACATGTACCTTCTGATCCCAGTACCTACAGTACGATTACTTGGAGTTAACACTTGACAGATGGGCGTGCCTTCAGTCAATTTTCAACTTTGACTTTTTTAACGTCATACAAATAAAGCCATTTTTAGTATACCGCTACCCACGTTTACAGATTATGTAAAAACTATTTTATTTGTATGACGTCAAAGTCGAAAATTGACTGAAGGCACGCCCACCTGTCAAGTGTTAACTCCAAGTAATCGTACTGTAGGTACTTAGTTAGCAACCGTTCATAGGTAATATTTCAAATATCCGTTCAGATATCCATCTGAAATGAACTGGCATTCGTATTCGAATAGCTATGATACAACTGTGAATACTTTTCTTCGACAAAACAAAATTATACGTTCCACTCCGCAGTTCCATTGACTGTAGGTCTTTTTATAAATACCTACTTAATTATTCATTAAAGGTGGTAGCGCGCGGGGCCGTCTCCGTAACGCTTTAATAGCAGATAGCGACGACTTCGCCCCCATCATGGGAGGCGGCCGCTTCCAAATGCAGACGGAAGACCAGGACCCAGAATCAGGTAAGCATTCAGTGTTTACGGTTCGTGGTTTTGCATAAGAGGCGGCGATTAATTTATAAAAAAACATTAGTTCCGAATTAATTCTAGTCGAACGCACTAAAATCTTTCCAGCTCCCAATTGTTTTTTCTCTCTTTTCGATGATTATATTGAAACTAGCTTTTGCCCGCGGCTACGCCCACGTGGAACTCGGTTATCGCGCGCTGTTTTCTCGGGAACTGTGCATTTTTCCGGGATAAAAAGTCACTCTCTGGTCCATAAATTATCTCTATGCCAAAAATCACGTCGATCCGTCGCTCCATTTCGACTGAAAGACGGACAAACAAACACACACTTTCGCATTTATAATATTATAGTATGGATAGTGTGGTGCTTTCAAAAGCGATTTAGATCCGACTGGGGCGACCTGGACAGGCTTCGCGCGGGTGTAATAAAACAAAAAACCGTACTTACCTAATCAAAAGCAGTATCTTGCCATTTTTTTAATCTTTTTTTTACAAGCAATTTTATTTAACGTGCAAGGTTTGTATGTTTGTAAACTTACCTACTGGTAAGTCGTGGTTTCAGAAGTTGCAAACCATTTTTCGTCCACTTTGTGGTATCCGATAGAGCAGAAATTTGGCAAATCTGGTGATAATAATACCGCTCGTTCCCGAAATACCAGAATTGCAAAATACGAGATTGCCAATTTACCCGATTTCTGAAATACTAAATTTCCAAAATACCAGATTTTCTTGTTACTGTGTTTCTATTCTATACCGGATTTCCAAAACAACGTGTTCTCAATACACTATGTTCCATTTAAAACCGAATTCCCATAATACCCGATTTTGAAAACAACAGGCTCGCAAAACACGTCGTACTTGAAACACCTAGTTTGTTAATCTACCAGAGACTCTAAATACCAGATTGCCAGTTTATTTTATTCCCAACACACAAGATACTGATTGTGCTTGATTTTCGAATACCCTTATTCTTAAAACACCAGAATTTTACTTTAGTTGATTACGTAACCCTAAGCCGTTTAGGACCCTAAGCTGTGCTTGAATTATTGTCAAATTGTAATGCCACAGATTATGTTATGTACGACCTGAATTTTTCTAGGCAACGAAACGTGGCTGTCTCACTGTGACGTTATCCAGCGTATTTCGTAAAAAAATATAAAAAATTAAATACTCATCCAAATTAAAAATCAATGAAAATGGTATCTTAAAATATCCTATTATTTCCAAAAATAAAATAAAAACTAAAGGTTATTTTTTTGGTGCATCCCAATTAGTTACCGAATTACGGCACTTTGAAAATAGGCCGGTTTTACCAAAAAAATAAAATTTTAGTTGTTGACCTTATTTGGGCCAAAATCGCGTCGAAACAATTAATCCTACTAGTAAAATACGTAGATATGATTTTTAGGCAATTTAATTAGCTTTAAATTAAGTGGTAACCGGGGTTTGTCCTCGTAGTTCTCTTACAGTCTCAAAAAAAACATAGGGTAAAATTGCATTTTCCAAAAATGTTCCATAACCTTTCTTATCTTTTGTTTTTTGGTTGGTAACAAAAAAAGAGGCATGAAATCATTTTAGTAAAACGTATTTTAATATAAACATAGTAATCAAAAGTCATCATCACCATCAAAAGTTAAAAGTATAGTAACGCAATCAATCATTCACATAGTCACACTCGTCGCCTTGTTTAGGTGGCCCTGGGCCGTCACTATCGTTGCTCTCTCCAATCCTAGGTACCTATTGGTCCCATTACTCGTACCATTACAACCATTATGGTTCCCACTATTGGTGGGAGATCGAATTCGTGATAGATGCTCTAGTATTGTTGGTGATCGTCGTCTGGTGACAAGTGCCTCGTTGCCCTATATGTATGGATGAGACGAAACGACAGACACCCTCAACGATGTACGCTTTCTTACTTTTGTAAAGACTGCAGCAAACGCCAAAGCGAATCGGGCCGGTTTGCCTCCAACCACAAACGTTGCGTCATATCACCACTACCGCACATATCATCAGGTGCAAAAGTGGCTGGGGGTGGAAAAAGACCCCAACGACTGGGGTTGGAAATCGACTTGGGCCGGACTCATCTCTATTACCAGTCGGCAAGCTCCTGCTCCCGCAGAGCTCTTCAAACTCCTGTCTTGCAAATGCAAGAAGGGGTGCAGAGGTGGCTGCACTTGCCTGAAAGCAGGGCTCAGATATTCAGTGCTGTGTGTTACCTGCTCTGGGGCAACGTGCTAGAACGCTGCCCTTATCATAATTGAGGTGGATGACGATGACTGAGGATCCAGCTATAATGGAGCACCTACTTATGGAGGACGAATTCGATCTCCCACCAATAGTGGAACCATATGGTTGTAATGATGCAAGTAGTGGATCAATAGGCAGGATTGGAGATAGCAACGATAGTGACGGCCCACGGCCATCAAATACAAGGTGACGAGTGTGACTATGTGAAAGATTAATAAAATAATAATAATAACAATAATCTTTATTGCACACACTTAGGAATTAAGTAACAATAGAATTACAATACAGAAATCGTGCACACCGTGATGTTACAAGAATCAACAGAGACCCCCAAACTAGGCAAAGCCTGTCTCTTGGGCGGTCGAGCTTAATTTAAAAGAAAAGATTAAGGGGCTGTTTCACCATCCATTGATTAGTGTTAAGTGACGGTTAAATGCGATGCCGTCTCCGTCTATTCGAACAAAACAAATAGAGACGGCATCACATTTAACCGTCACTTAACACTAATCAATTGATGGTGAAACAGCCCCTTAACCAACTAATCCCAAATTTAGTTACATTATACAACACAACGTAAGACAACATGAGGCCGAAAATCACAAGCTACTGATTGAGTATTCTGACAAATGAATTAATTTAAGTTACAATTATGCTCTCAACAGCACCGTAGATTGATTGTGATGTTTACTATACTTTTAGCTTTTGATGATGATAATGACTTTTGATTACTATGTTTATATTAAAATACATTTAACCGTTTTTTACATAATTTCATGCTTCTTCTTTCATTACCAAAACAAAAAACAAAAGATAGGAAAGGTTATGGAACATTTCTGGAAAAATGCTACTACCCTATATGGTTTTTTTTTGAAACAACATACTAAAAATCAGAGATACATTATGTTTTGTTAATTTATTGTTAATATTGACCGGCCTAGGTAGCTTGGGCCCTGCCCCGTCACCGGCGGCAAACTAGGTTAGGTTTTTATAATATTTTTTTATTTTGTGTTACTTTTTATAACTATTATAAAAACCCAATCTAAGAATGAAAATAAATACAAAATAATAATAATAATTAAAGGTAAAAATAAAAATATAAATTTATGTCAAATTTGTGAAGTAGGAATCAATTAAACAAACAATAAAATAATTAAAATGTCAAGGCAATAAAATTAAAAATTAGTTATTAAAAAAAATTTCAAAACAACGAAAAAAATACGAAATCTTCGAAAAATATTACTTGATTTTTTCGTAATGGCTACGGAACCCTATCTTGGACACGCTCTGGGGCGGTTTTTTTTTTACTTGTTTCTGGCTTCTTCATAAACTAAGTTTCAGCAAAACATTGTATCTCTGCGACCACCATACAGAAAAGGCATATTACAAAGGAAGAATCTTTAGCGTCGTGTGGCTAGTACTCAGACTGTGACTTGTGTACGTTATTCACATCACAGTCGGAGTTCTAGCTCTGCGGCGCGGAGACGCGGCGGCCGCAGCTCTGGGTGCAGCCGCGCCACCGGCCGCTCTGCGGCGGCGTGCTCGCCGGCTGATTGTGTCCATCACGCGGATCATAATGTCTATCTCGGTTTCATCACAGTCACATGCACATCCACTAACCGTATTTTTTTTTATCCATTTGTGATTCAAGTGTGATTTATCGGTGTTGGCTGTTATAATAAACGCCATTTCTTTATATAACAACGTGTAACTGCCATAAGACCAATTGTTTAAAGGGCTGAAAGCATAAGCCCTAATGAACGTAAGTTAGTTATTTTAGTAAAAAAAAAAAAAAAAAAATTTTCATACAAATTAATTCAGCACGATTGCTGCATCTCTGAAACGTCAAATAAATGTTTGCATTTCATTGCTGCTCGAGAAAATTAAAAAAAAAAATAGTAACTCTCCATTAGTACAGGTAATTGTTATATTTTTTCGATAAAACGGTTCGCAGTAGTTAAAGCTATCGTTAATTAAAATTTATGTTCTCATGGATGTCACACGTGTATATGTCATAATTGTTGTTATTATTATAATAGATTCATGTGTCAGTAGCTATGTAAAGATTAAAATCTCTTTAATGATAAAGAATAAGATTTCAAATAAAATAATTATTTGAGCATTTTCACAAAAAGTGTACCTTTTATTTCAATTTTGGAAAAATATGGTTTTTCCTACTCAGACAGAATCAAGAGCATAATCAATTCAGTTTTTTTTCTCGAACACTCAGTATGGGTGTCACAAAACTGACTCAGAAAATTTTGTATGAAAAAATTAAATTCACTTTGAAAGAAAAGGGTACACTTTTTTTTAAAACGCCCATTCATTACATTGGTACAGTCGAGTTCTTAAACTTCTGAGCAAAAATTTGATCAGAAATATGTGAACACAACTATATATCGAACACGATATTGTTAACGGCGTAGAAGGGTGTTCAGATAATTTTGATATTTTTTTTTGGTAACGGCGTAGAAGGGTGTTCAGATATTTTTGATTAAATTTTTGGTCAGAAGTTTACGAACTCGACTATAACAGATCGTTTTGGTACAAATGCCAAAATGCATAGAATGTTGATATGTAACACTGTCAAAAAGTACAAAATGTTTGTGCCACCAGGTCAATTTGTCTTAATATTTTAAAATGCGATTGACTGAATATGCAATCGAAATGTTTTCACGATTGAATTAATTATGGTCAAAATAAGTTAATGTTAAAAGGGAACATTGAGTAAATTTTTCGAAGCAAGCAGCTGAAATTTCATTAATTGACTGAAGATATTATGTAGTATAAATGCTCTTAAAGAAATATCACTTTTTTATATTTTATTCATTTAACTTATTCTTGATATCGTTTTAGGACCGCCACCAATTAATGACATAATGAGTATAAACACAGCTTGACATTAGAACATTTTGTCAAAGGGACTTTTTAGGCACATGGTTTTCGTTTTCCGTTTTTCGTTCGTCCTTACAAACATGTTGACATTAATATACTTTTTCATCACTAAAGCTCTGAAAGTAACTTCCAGTTAACTTGAAATCCGTGTTGTAAATTCGATATACATCTTTAGGGATGTAAGTAAATTTAAAAATCGAATGGTGCTCCTTTGTATTCACGAACTGATAAACAAGGAGATTGTAATGCGTAATACTTACCCCAAAACCTCCATGCTGGCATAATGCTGCTGGCCAGTGCTGGCTGAATGTGCCAAAGCCAAAGAGCGCGAGGCCATTAAAAAAAGAACAAAAGACGGTTTGGCGCGATAAATTTTCTTCCGCTCTGTTACAAATTGCGTATAAAATAACGGTTTGTCTTTGTTTCCTCGCATTCGTGATGATAAGTAGAGCTCAACTCGAGTGTAAAATTATCAATTACACCCGCGAACTATAAGCACCCTCGCTCGCTTTGCTCGCTCGTGTGCCTAAATATCTTGGGTTTAATTGATCACTTACAACCCTTGTTTATCAATCTACTATTTGACTTTTGTACAATTTGACAAGGGAGTTTTCGAACCCATTGATTTGATTATGTAACTTAATTCGAGATCTTGACCATTTATCTTCTATTTTTCTTTTCTATCATATATTTAGCTAACCGCAACAAGTTCCCTTGAGCTTTTTGAAATTATTTTGTAATCAGTGTTTATCGAAAATGAGAAATTTATACGACCTTTCTTAACACTTAGACAAATTAATCCGATCATAGAATGTGCAAGATATGAAGTTTCATTTGAAAGTTTGTTTATTTAATAATAATTATAAATTGGTATATTTACGAGGTATAGTGAAACTTTCATGTTCACCAAGTGTGAGTTGCAACCAGATTACTATACCTTTTCGATAATAAAATATCAAACCAGCTGTCTAATCTCTGGTAAAATAAATTTGTGGAAGCAGAATTTATACGTACATTACTGAGTACTTAACTGTGAGTTGCACCAATTTACTTTAACGAAAACCAATGTCACCCACCACAAGCCATCAAATCAAAGCTTTGATGACCAGTATGCTAATAGCGTCGATCGTTTATGTGACCGGTGATGTGAGGCGGGGGTGTGCAGGCGAGGTGTGTGGGTCGGGACGCTCGGGACGCGGGACGCGCCGCGCGCTGCATCTCGTGCCGCTGCAGTCTCTCATGTAGCACCATGGGATTCAGCTCACGGCGGTCCCACTAACACCAGACTCATCTACTAATACTTCGGTTACAGCTCTCATCTCTAACTACGCTACACCTTAACAATCACATGGGATTTACGTCTTATACACATGTTGCTTCTGGCTGCAAATTCATCGAATCACCCTAAGCCTATCATGTGTTCGGTACTATTTACCCGGTTTTGATGTTTTTAAAATATCACCAAAAATTTTGCTTCACTTACCATTGCTTTGTCTTGACTACAGGACTCGTTAGATGTCGTTAAATGTGGTTTGTATGAGTCTGTTCGGTTGTTTGAGAAAATAATGTTCACACAGCTCCTCCTGGATGTAATGTCGGCGCAATATACAATGAATGCAATTGTCTTATGTCGTAGTCCCCAGCGGCACCATGATCTTAAACAGCATAGTTCCTACATGAAGAATTTGTAGGTATGTTACCTACCTAATTGCAGTTTTCACTACAAAGAATTATCTCATGAGTGTGGTACAGCTGGGAATTCTGCTTTATTCATTCAAAAATAGTCATAATTAACAAGTTTAAGTTGTTTCGGTGCGACGAAAAAATTTTACGCTTTGAGTAATTTTACGCAATATACATTACATCAGAAATGAATGAGTAATTGTGGTGCTTAGAAAGATCTTCACACTCTTATCACATTGGAAATAAAGACTCGTGTATAGATTTTTGAGCGACATAACCGCTCATCCGGTTCTGCTGCTGACTGTACGCCATTGTTTTCACTAGAGATGTGTGATACCGCCAGTGAGTATACTCTGCCACGGTACTACTCAATGTTCATAATTTTTAAGTATTGTTCTGACGATTAAATATCGTATTTTTTAAAGGGTATGATTTTATTGATCACCTAATAAATACGTTTTCGGCGAGCTAATAAATTGGTTCCTAAAATAGTCGCCTAAATTGTATCACCAAATAATATTAAAACGGTCACCTAAATATTATTTAAAAATTACTCAGAAATAATATTGATCATCAAATAATTATATTGGGTTCCAAAATAATAGATGTGTCACTAAAACTGAATCACCAAAAAATATAGAAATGGCTTCCTAAAAATTAATTATAATCACTAGAAAATAATATTGATCATCGAATAATTGAACTGAAATTTGACGATAATGATACAATGAATGAAATAATAATAATCTTTTCACAAATTAAACCAATTGACCGAGCCCCAAACTAATCAAAAATTGTTCTATGGGTGCTAAATTACGGGTAGACATACATACATATATGTATACTTAAATACATACAAACATCCAAGACTCAAGTACCTACTACAAACATTTATATTCATCATACAAGTATTACCAAAAAAAAAAACGGTTCTGGCACTGAGGGTCGCAGTTCTACCTAACACTCCTCGTCGTCGTACTTAACCAGACCTACCTTAGTAAAATAGGTAGAAGCATCGAATTAAGGAACTGATCTTTTTATTAGGTGACAGATCTATTATTTTGGTGATCGAATTTTAATGATCAAACTATAATTTAGGATACAGGTTTACATTAATCTGATGACTCATACTTAGAGACAGATTTGATTAATTTGATGAGCAATATATTTCTTACTTAGGGATAGATATAATAATTAGGGTATCACAGTTTAGTGATAGATCTAAATTTAAGTGTCAAAAAATATAGTTCCCTTTTTTTAAATATGCCTATTTAGCGTCATGGTACCGTTGGCGAGTGTCTTCACCCTAGTTTTAACTATAACAATTAATAAGTTTTAATTAGACCATATATTATTTGGTGGCTTCTATAAATTTACTTTATTATCACATATGTGGTTATAAATTTAAAAAAACGTTCCCTTTTACTTGATCACCTTATTTTATTGTAATGAAACTAAGTATACAAATCAATGAAATATAATACGCTGATGTATAATTTCAGAAGCATTGGAGCTGGAGCCTTTCCTGGCCCTGGAACCGCCGATGTCCGCGACCGACTACGGCTTCTGCCTGGACCACGACGAAGGCTTGTCGGAGCTGTTTGATTTCGATCTGAAGTTGCCGGAGTAACGTGATATTTGTAACTTAAGGCTTTACCTGAGAGTTTTGTCACATTCGGTGGCAACGAGTCGTCCAATATGTAACTGATATCGAAGTTTACTAAATAGTACATTGGGGCGTAGTCCAAAATTACATGTCTGATATGAGACTTGTATTATCGACCAGTAAGAAGAGCACAGTCTTTAGTTTTTGCACCATTCAAATTAAACTAATATTTTTTTATAAAATCAACTTCGACTTAAGAAAGAATGGACGTGTTACAAATTGTTTATTATACGTAGAAAAAGAAATTAAAGAAATACATACTTCGAAATCAATAATTTAAAATCGGAAGAAAATAATCGTTTTTATTTGGTAAACAAGAGTACCTTTGTATATTGTTGGATTGCACATTATGTATGATTTAAAAACATAAGTCTTTTTTTTACCGTTCGGTTTATCGCTATTACATAAGCTTTTGTGAGACTTGTACACTTGGATCGACTTAGTTCCTACATTTATATAAAGTTACTTGAGAATTGGCCTTGTGACCCGACAGGCCCTGCTGTGGTAGTTGAGGCGATCTCTCAACTTAAAAGCAGTACTCGGAATATACAGATTCAATACGATATAGAGTAAATTTCATATAAGTAGAGCGTGACTGAAATTGGCTACGTATCAACTCAATGTTACTTTGTCTTGCTAATGGCCGCTTGCTGGAAAATTATTAAACCTCCGAATTACTTAATGTTAAGCCCAGTTTCGTAGTGTAAAAATGTATGGAACCGTTAAGCTTGTAGGTTTAACAACTAAATCTTGATTTAAGTTTTCCAGCAAGAGACAATAAAACTAGCTACTTTGTAAATTTACTCTTGACTATTCCGAGCACTATTGATCAGTAATAATTTGCCTCGGGATTATTACAAGATTTTAAATGTGGCCTTTATCAAATTCTTATCCGAATATTTTGTTTTCAACATTCCAGAGAATAGCACTAAATTGTATTCTTTATATGCATATATGTTGGAGTAATACTAAAATGGTAATAATTATTTCAATATTATATATTTAAAAGTACATTATTGCAAAGGTTGGGAAAAAGCAATTCGTAAATAAGTAGAGGGTGATGGTAAGGCTGTGTTGCGAAGGTTTCGTTATTAGGAGCACAACCAGACAAGTATTGTGTTTAATACTACGAACAAATAATATCAGGAAGCGTAACTCAGAACAAATTCCACACAAAAAGAGGCCATACCTAAAACCAAAACGACTTATGATTCAAATACGAATCAATTTCGAGGTTGCAAATAGACGTGCTCGTTGATTGGTTAAAATTCAGAAAGAGTGCAGGGATTGGTTGGCTCGCGTGATGCAATGTCAGATGACAACCTGACGTTCAAACGGATCACTTCTTACAGCTAACGTTTCAATGACGTGTCATATATTGATAATAATTGCTTTTTTTAAGCGATTTAAAGGAAAAGGAGGTTATCAATTCGGTTGTATTTTTTGGTTGTTAACTCAGAACTCCGTCATTTACTTATGAATCGATTTGAAAAAAAAAAAACCTTTGTATAGGAACACTCCAATTAGTTCCCATAGGCATGAAATCAGGATCTGATTATTGGATCCTAACGAAATCGAGGGAACTTTTCAAATATTGTAGGGGCACCTATGGTAATTTGGATATATTTAGTAGTAATTCGTGCATTTGCTCTTGAAAATCATCATTTGATGGAGTGGAACTAATGATAAAGACAAATGAAGACCACAGTTGACCACCAAGTATTTCACGGGTTTAATTGCAATTATTTTAACACAGTTTTTAAGCAATTTATGCTCCTCGTAATGCATATGGTGAAATGGAACGGGTGGTGAAGCACCAGGACTCTTCAATAATGAACGTCTCTGCATCGGAAAAAGCAATCTTTTGTAAAAGGTGACGACCAGTTGACATTAACTATTGCATCATATATTATTCACACTAAAAGTCATGAAAAAAAATTGTAACATAAATCAATGAAAACTTTCAATAATGTTGGTTTGTTTGAGTTTAGCTATCATAAAAATAAAGACTGTTTGTACCTATTGTTTGGGCGATACAGGAAAGAAGAAAGTATGAAGAGGGGTGAGGAAACTGTCATTTACATTATGTGAGCCATAGACCACAGACTTGATTTTGCACAATACTGACCATCTCCAACTGATAATGTATTTGAACATTTTTAAATTTAAATATAATTTTGCGACTACACTTAAGAGTGGAAAGTGATCCCTGGACATTCTAATTTTGTGCTCCTGCACCACTTCATAACACACGTTGGTATGATAATTTAGAGCTGTTTACAATCAAAAATATAAAAATATGAAAATTTGAAATCAGCTCAGTAACTTGCAAAACAAATGTCAGTCAAATTTAAATGACGCGCATGCGTACCTCAGCGCAGGACACAAAAAAAATCTTTTTTTTTTTTTTTATTCGACTGGATGGCAAACGAGCAAGTGGGTCTCCTGATGGTAAGAGATCACCACCGCCCATAAACATCTGCAAACCAGGGGAATTGCAGATGCGTTGCCAACCTAGAGGCCTAAGATGGGATACCTCAAGTGCCAGTAATTTCACCGGCTGTCTTACTCTCCACGCCGAAACACAACAGTGCAAGCACTGCTGCTTCACGGCAGGATTAGCGAGCAAGATGGTGGTAGCAATCCGGGCGGACCTTGCACAAGGTCCTACCACCTGCGAAAAAGTTTTTACCTGTTAGTATTACCTACCCGCATGCCAAATTGAAGTCTCGAATATTTATAATTACGGAGCTAGGGCCACTTTGAAGCGAAAATATAAATCCTATTTATTCCCTATCCTGTGGGAATTTCTAAAAATCCTTTCTTAGTGCGCGTCTACGTGTGTGTATGTGGCGTGTAGACGCGTAAATAAATAAAAATGAATCTTAAAATGTGTTGCTAAGCTCAAAACTCGGGAACGGCTGGACCGATTTCGCTTATTCTTATTTTGTTGTGTGCGTTATTGTCAGGAGAAGGTTTTTATGGAAGAAAACTTGGAAAAATTACAACGGGGATGGAGCCGCGGGCAACAGCTAGTATATTTATATATAAATATAGATATGCACGGAAATTTTCGTTTAATTGTGGTGAAAATAATAGGTGAAGTTCTTCGTCCGTCAAACTCTTCTCGCCCTTTATTGTTTATTCCCGACCTTTGCAATATTGTAAGTACTGCTAAGAGCGTTTATACCTGCTGAGCTGGCAACGCTGCATTATTCTTAGGTGTTCTCGATTATTCCATAAAAATTGAATGAAAATTAAAAATGTGGTCTGATAGAACTGTTCTTAATATATAAGTTAATGTGTCTACTCCAATAATTATTCGTGATAGACTTATATTCTTTAAACACGAACAAATGCTTATTATAACGGTTTTCAAAGAAAATAAAAGTCTATTACGCATAATTATTGAAGTAAACACATTAATTTATATATTAAGAACAGTTCTATCAGACCACATTTTTAATTTTAATTCAGATTGGTTTTTTGGAATCTTTTTGTATTTTTAATTTTAATTCCAAATTTTTACTTTTACGGTCGTCCCGTAAAACCTAAATTGAAAATTCAAACTGAAATATAGATGCACAGAAAAACCAGAAAAATAAGACCAGCACTGGGAATCGAAGACAGGTCCTCGGCATTCCGTGCCACGTGCTATACCGCTACTCCACTGCTGCTTTTCTGTGCATCTATATTTCAGTTTGTATTTTAAATTTTAATTCAATATTTATAGAATAATCGAAAAAAACTAACAAAAATGCAACGAAGCAAGCTCGGCAGGTATAAACGCTCTTAATGCTAGATTCCTAAAAAACATAATTACTCCGTCAATTAGATTATCAAAAAATATGTCAAAAATATGGACAAAATTTTTTTCTTTTGCCAAATAAACAAAAAAAATATGGAGATGTAGTAGTTTAAATAAATTTCCGTATTGACCTAACACCTAAGTACCTACACTTTTTAGGGTTCCGTACCCGAAGGGTGCCAACGGGATCCTTTTACTGAGACTCCACTATCTGTCTGTCTGTTCGTGTCTGTAGACGTCCGTCTGTCACAGGGCTCTATCTCTTAAGCCGTAAAAGTTACACTTGAATTTTTCACAGATTATGTATTACTGAGGCCGCTTTAACAACAAATACTAAAAATAAAGTAAAGTTACAAATTAAAGGGGGTCGTCGTACAAGAAATGTTTTTTTCAGCGTTTTTTGGTTGCTAGGCGTTAATAACCGTTGCTAAGGCAAAGCGACCGAGTCGCCTAGCAACAACTAGCTATTTCGTTTGAATATTTACCTTTTAAGTTTGCGATTTTAATGATGTTTTATAAAAGCTTCGATAGTATAATATAGTGACTGTCTGATTGTGTGGTTTATTCGTTTTTGTGCAAAATTAATAAAGCTATTTATAAACCACAAACCTCAATGAAGCCAACTTTGATAAAGCGCTCGCCAAATCCACACCGTATAATCACTATGTTTACCTATTGCTTTTTACACTAAAAAAAAAAACATACTAAGTATTTAACACTATTTACAAGTTTTATAATACAGTTTAAAATTTATTCACACTAGTCGAGCTTCTAATTATTTAATTACACAACATACGAAGTCCGCTGAATTTCCCGCGAATGAACCAAGCTGACAGCTATTTTTTTTCTGCCGCAGCGCATGGCAAGAGTAAAGCGCTATTCAGCTTCCGACAGGGCGACAGCCAAAGAGGATGAGAATTTAAAATTATTCTTTATTCAAAATACTTGCATCTAGTGCTTACATTTTGGCGATATGTTTTTATTAACTTGTAATGTAATGTAACTAGTTATGTTTGTTCGGGTGGAATTAACATTTCAACTTAGATTTGAATTTTTTTATTCGTCTTAACGACTACCTACTTTGGTGACCAGGGGCAAAAAGTACCGCCAGCAAAAAAGCTTGTATTAGAATTTTTAACAAAAAATTATTACTGAACTATTTGTGTTTAAAATATTGTACGGAGTTGCGGAACCCTTCATGCGCCAGTCGCTCGCACTCGCACTTGACCGATTTTTATTAGTGACGTCACGGGCCCTCACTTCCTAACTTTTCATTTTCATCTTTGTAATTTTTTGTTTGATTGACAAAAGCAAAAATATGCATCCAATATTTTATGATAATCTAACCGACGTACTAAATAGTATTCTTTTAGCCAGGATTGTACCTACCAGATTCTGAGGCACAGTTTTAGCGTTGTTCAGCTTCAAATATCCGTTCCTCGATGAAAATAAAATCGTTTTATCTAAAAGCAGGAAACTTTCTTAAGGTCTCTGCCCGTGCAAGGCTGCGATGGTTGGTTAAGAAACGGGCTAGTGGGTATAGTCTCATACTTTTCAATACAAAGAATATATTTTTGCCCGACACGTTCCTATTATGGTTATGGTATGATACGGTTTCGTGGGACAAGACCTTTAGTGTAAAGATAAAACAGACGTTAATGTTTACTCAGCATATAAACATCAAATTGATTAGTTTGAAATTAAAAAGTTCTGTGAAGTACGAGTTTGTTGGGTTGGTTTACTTTTAAAGAAGCGAATAACTAGGTATTTAAATTGAATATGAGAATTTTTATTATTTTTATAAGATAACGCATTTCGTATCATGTAAAGTTTAAGCTAGAAAATTGATATTAGTTTCACTATGTCACTAGTGCTTGCCATCACTGGAGCACTGGCGGCAAAGGACGATTGATATGTCGGGAGAACCTGAAGTGCTATTGATTTGGCTTTCATCTATGTTCCGCAATTTTTACTTCAAAACTCATTGCGTTAAAGACCATTTGAATTAACATTCGCCTAAAACTGAATGTTTTTGTCTACCATCTGTCATGAGAAGTAGTAGAAGTACGCTAGTCCTAGTCATTTTTGTACTTGCCCGTTTGCTTTAGATGTTTTATATTTAATTTTATAAACACACGGGCTTGTCAATTATGAAAAATTTGGTATGCGGGATACATCAGTGGTTTTCTTAATTTGAGCTTCTTAGATATATAGAAGTTAAATCGACAGTAATCGAGTTCTCTATTTATTATATTATTTTGATTATGAATATGTAAAGTTGTGTATAAAGCGAGTAGCACAGGCTAGCTCCAAATTCAATCAAAATAATTTTGTGGTAACATTGTTGTCCAGTAGGTACCTACTCATAAATGAATGTTTACGAGCGCTGCGTTAACGCTTGACTAAGTGCACGAAATTATATAGCTCTCTTTAACAAATATACAACAGACATCTTGTTTAAGGCCTCTGTACAGCGAATTATTGGATGATAGTTAATCTGTTTTGCTTTTGAAGATAAATTTTAGTAATTTTCTTTACAGCACGAGTTCACAACCGTTTAATTTTACTTATTTATACATTTCAAGCCTGGCAAAAAAGTACAAAAGTGTGCCTATCTCTGCAGGTTTTTCGTATTTGCGATATGAGACGGCGTTGTTAAAAACGGCGAATTCCTACATTTCCTTTTTTAATATACCAAATCCGAATATTTAACGTATAGCAATTTGAAAGACCAATAGTGGCTTAAAAACTAAACCGTATCGTATTTACATAATCATTCGTTTACACCTTCAGTGACAAGAACATGACAATCGGGTTCTTTGTTCTTAAGCAATTTTCGCCACAAAGCGTAAAAAACACTGCCACTGGTTACTAGCGTAATGCGTCCTGGATTATGTCTAAACTAGATTCGTATGAAAATGAAGACGCAGTATTGTTGTACACGCGGTTAGTTCGAGAAATGTTGTTTATGTTTACTTGAGATACAATAAAATTGCTTGATGTAAATTGAAATCATAAATGTACATGCGACCTGACGATTGATGCAGATGCGTAGGCTGGTTACGAATGTCATTCAGATACTCTTTAAGCAAGCTGGCAAAAACTAAACTTGCAATTTTTCTGTGCAACCCAATTTTTTTGCGTTTTTTTGACACCCTAGCCTAGCAACTAGCTATAGATACAAACGTCAATGTACCCATTTCATTATAGTTCTGATGTGCAAGCCTTCAAATGAAGTACCTATCACAAGATCTTTACATGCCTTTTAAGTAAAATAAAAGCTTTACGAAATTAGCTATAAGTTTGTTTTTGGAACTATTTGAAACTTGTTGCTGAATTTTTTAAAGTACTAAGAATAAAAAACTCCATATTAACTCGATAGGTCTTAACACAATGAAAAGTTTGTTTTCAAATAAGACGACCGGATGGTCAAGTGGTTAGGTTAGGATGAGGTTTTGGATGTTTAACCCTTTTCCAGCCCCGCGACTAGGTACGCTACTACAAAATGGATCACAGTTTTATATTGTTAACCTTATGAGGGATTCATTTAAAAACGAATAATATTTTTACGATTTCAATTGATTTTATACCATATTGTAAATTCAGCAAGGTCGAATATTTGTGTACATTTATGTGGTCGCTATATGCACTATGCCTGGAACAGGGTTAATATATATTTGAGTATGTATTTATCTATGTATATAAGCATGTTATCAGTTGCCTAGTATCCATAGTACAAGCTTTGCTTAGTTTGGGACTGGGTCAAATGGTGTCAAATGTCCAGTGATATTTATTTATTTATTGTTTCCAAATCACTACAAAATGTAGGTTTAATTCACAGAGCGGTGGTTTTACTCGTCTAACACAAAGTCATGCATTGTTGTCAAAAAACTGTTATTTTCTATCGTTTATAAAAGTGAAAAAAAATCATAAAAAAAAACACATTTTTTTCTGGAGCATGTTTTTTTTTCAAGAGTACAGAATTTAAAATTAAAAATGCAGTTTCCGTAAAAGATTAATACTTAACAGTTAATATTAGAGTTTTTTATTTATTTATAAATCTACCATACCGTTTTGGTTGAATAGTACCAAGTTTACATGAATATATTGGCAACATTCAAACTGCGCACGGGAAATCTCCGTTCGGTCTATGTTTGTTTGAACGTAGTTGGTTACTGACGGTGACGCAGAGGAAGATTAAATTTTTGATTAATTTATTGATGAGTACTTAATTCGATTTGTTATTTCAGTAAAATGTAAGAAATTTGAAAACATACCTCAATAAAACAATTAACTTCCTATTGATTTTATTTCTGAAAAAAAAAACAGTTAAAAAAAACAAGACTAACAGTCGTTTTTTTTCACGTTACATCACTAGTTACGCATGAGAGCAAAGAAAGTAAATTTTTCTATAGCTATTTCGTGTCAATGTTCAAAACAACCGCATCTTCCTCAATAACGAATCAAACTTCATCAAAGACAAGTCATTACATTACTATTATTATTCTAGCTGCAGGGGAGTTTTTATGTTTTTTTTTTAATTCTAATTACTTTAAGAAACTCACCCACAAGCTCGAAATCGTTTCAAAATAAAACTTAGTTGATTGTGTTATATCCTTAGAAGGAATCTTTTGGCCTTAGTTTTAAATCCCAAGCTTTGGGGGCAATTTTTCATAGGCTATCCTGCTATACCCTTTTAGTCGATAGTATGTTATTATTAGCCTTCAAGTCCTAAAATCTATGCAAGTTTTCCAGGATAAAAGTTATCATATATTCTTTCAACAATCTCCCTTGATACCAAATTTTATCGAAATCGGTTAAGACGTAATTGAGTAACAAAAATTATCAAAAATTTTCTTATTTCCAGCATATTAGGATAATACCTAATGACATATTTTTACTTAATGTTTCTTTTTACAAACATTTTATTAATATTCAATGTATCTTTGTTTGTTTGTTGGTCAAGCTAAAATCCTGCAATAAGATTTTCACACACTTGTAGTGCTAAAATTTCCTAAATAAATTACTTGAAATCCGTATCTTGATCATAACGTAAAAGGAACTTTTCTGTTAAAACACTTGAATGTTCATCTACCTACTTATTATTAAATAAAAAAATGACATTGATGCTGAAACCTGTATTTCATGTACTGGTGAAATTAATAATGGATGGTTGAGGATGTCTGCGCCCATTCTGTACAAAGTAAATCGCTCAAGCTACTGACCTGCAGGCAGGGCAAATCCTTGTATATATTGTTACTTAGTAATAAACAGTGATATTTTAGCGGCCTTCGATTTTGTATATAAAGCTAGCCCTAGTGATCCATTATGATGTATTTATGTCACCATATAGGGCCTTCCATAACGCTCGCAGCGCCGTCACCAGCTAAATCGTTCTTAACTAACTTTTAGTGATTGAGCATTAGGTCACAAGCACGAGTACGAGCTAACTTCAAATTTATAGAATCCTAATACACAAAAATGCGCACCACAATATATATTTTTTATGTAACATTTTAATAAAACATACCAACTGTCGCCTAGTTGCAGCTGTATGTGGTAATCTATTAAAATAAAGATAAAACGGACTCACTTAACTGCTACACTGAAGCGCATTAACCCTTAATCAGGTGGAGGGAGATACGTCTCCCACATTGTACTCCGTTTACTATACTCAGGTTTTGCTCTAGATATCCTAAAAAAACATTATATGAATCTGTGAAAATATGATTCCATGATCTTTATTCAAACAAAACACGTTTCTGTGATCAATAATGTATCTTTGGTAGTAATTTGAAATGACTTGACCAGCAATTACAGTGTTATATGGCGAAACCCGAACCCGTCTCCTATTTGTTGAATTTTTATTTTTTGAACTGTTCTTGTTAAGTGCGAGGTTCAAACGTAGCTTCGTTGTGTTATAAGATTATTAAATTTAACGTAACTTTATAAAAAAATCATGTCTAGAATTAGGATGTGGGTTGACTAGGTACCCCATAGGTACCCCATAGCCTTGTTAGAGTTAGACTATGTGCGAGTTATTCTGCCCTTAGCGCGGTCAATGGTTTTACTATGAAAAACCTGTCAGGTAAATGAAATACTAAGTGGGAGACAAATCTCCATCGGCCTGATCAACAATCATGTGATCTGCAATCTAATTACTCTACATTGAATATGTCGGTTCATTTCATTAGGTATTCAGAGAGCTAATGGGATCGTCGTATCCCACGTTTACGGGAACATTTCTGACTTAAGTAATGCCATTTCGTACACGACGGTCAGTACGGTTACAAATCTATATAAAGCTATTTTTAAGACACGTTTGTTCGTCGTGGCCTGGTAAAGAGTTAAAATGCGGTTGAGGTTTTGCCGCACTTTAAGTTTTACGCTTCATTTAATTATTAATTAAATAAAAGTAAATACTTCGAACTGTTTAAAAAATGTTATTTGAACTTATGTCATTTGCCGTCACTTTGTTACTAGTGGTAAAGAGTTTCCCTAATTTGATAGCAAGGACTAGGAACACAATTTTCTGAAAGTTACCACTTAGAAATAATTATGAAAACGAAGCAGAACAAAAATCTTTTCCCATATTTTGGTGGGTAACCCTGATGACTATGACTTCCCTGAGTGATATGATAATCATCAGGGGTCGGACAAAAAGTGCAGATGACGTAAAAATGACGTAATCCTGCACACAAGATGATGTTTTTATTTAAACTTCCGTGTGACATGTAGTAACAAAGTAGCATTAATGAAGTAACAAAATAATCGTAAATAAATCAATGAAATTCAGTCAATAAAATAAATTTCATATCGTTTAATAAAGAGGTTGATAAATGATAAGTTATAATTGTTTATGAAAATCAAAAATACTATTTGAAATCAGCACTTTGACGTCATCGGCACTTTTTGTCCGACCCCTGATTAATAATCATTCATTATTATGAACTTATCCGCACCTATAAAGCTGTTCCGACTGAGTGGGAGACAATGTACAAGCTGCTTCATCAGGGATTGTGCGAGAAAACTGAAATGTTGTTACAGCCAAATATAAATTTTCCTACATTTATTCGAAATTTTTATTCGATATATGTAAATCAAATTGATGATTCAATCCAATCATCATTCGAAAATTTGGCTGATTAATTTAATCGCGATTAATTTCGCAACCATCAATTGGGTAGATTTCTGGGAAAAAATAATTATGTTCTACTTAATCAGTCCGTTACGTAGATTATCAAAAAATATTGGGCACGTGTTTATTGCTTTTGTCGATTAAACAAAAAGGACAAATATTGAAGCGCATCAAAGTTCGGGAGTGAGGAGGGGGGGGGGGCGTGACGTTCCTCCATAAGACATAAGAACCTTATTAAAAAGTGTACATAGGTGTGACGTCACCGGGAACTTTAACCGGCTAGATGTCCATATTCTTTTGTTTCATTGAGAAATGAAAAAATACCGAGTCCGATATTTTTGAAAATCTAATTGACGGACTAATTACATATTTTTAGGAATCTAGCCTGTTATTCATTGGAACAATTAGTTTATTAAAAATAATA
Source organism: Choristoneura fumiferana (assembly GCF_025370935.1). Classification (NCBI taxonomy): domain Eukaryota; kingdom Metazoa; phylum Arthropoda; class Insecta; order Lepidoptera; family Tortricidae; genus Choristoneura; species Choristoneura fumiferana. Next base: position 18,777,323 of record NC_133472.1, read on the forward strand.
CCCAACTCTGGTCTGAGTATTGTAGATACCTACTAAGAAGCGATTTTTTGTTTTACACAGGATAAAGATAATTTTGTACCGCGGGGGCCTAAGATATCGTAATTTCAAACTATTAATTAATTTCAAACTTTTGTGATGGCATCAAGTGTGTTCAAATCTGTTTTTTGAAGTTCGGGACGCTTTCGAATACAATCCTATTTCATCACCTTCTTAACTTAATTTTCATGTGGCCCGTCAGGACTCTGAATAAAGTTTGTCGTCCATAATTTAGCGTAGCCTATTACACATATTTCTGGTAGGTTATTTATTTTATTTACAAAACAGATGTGCAAAAAAAAACCAGTTACCAGTGGTATTTATTTGATGGCGGCGGGAATAGCCACCGATCAAATAAATGATCATTGTAACTACCTATATGGCAATCAAGATTATTGCAGCTTTGATATCCTTCTTTACTAAATATTGATTTTATAGGTTTCTAAAAATTGTTATACATAAAAACATGCATAAATTATAAGTAATTCGGTTTATTATTTGGAAATAAAATATATTTCACAGAACACAAAATTAAACAATTGTGATAACCAAGAAGCGAACTTTAGAAGCCAATAATGGTAGATGTTTCCTACTTATTGATTAAGGTTAGTTTATTTATCATCACCGTGTATTTACCTAAAAAATGTTGTTTAGCTGCTTGTCACGGTCTAGTTACGTGACGCATAAATACCTACTTCATTCATTGCATAACATCACAGTGCGCGTTCATTTATAAGACGATGAAACTGTTTTTGTTTTTAACGTTCTTGAAATTCACGTAAACTTCGTGTTGTAATAATAATAAGCGCTGGGATGGGATCGCGACGTATATAATTAACATTCAAGTATTGTTCATTTGTGAAATAAATATCAGAATTTTACCAAAGTGTACCTAATCGCAATTTTTAGATTGAAAAGGGGACATCCATAAACGTAGTCACCTGTTTTGATAATTTTAGCCCCTTGTACACTTATTTTATGAAAATAGATTTATTTTGTTTGTGTGCCTCATATCACCATCCCACTTCCACTTAAGTAAAGTAAGTATGACGTAAAGATAACTCCTTGTTTTATATTAAATGATATTGTAACGTATAACTCACGTCTTAAACCGAGTTTAGCTCGACATGTTTCGGGCTCTTTCGTAGCCCTTCTTCTCAGGAGCACGCGACTCGGCGGCTGCCGCAACACGCAAATCGAGCTAAACTCAGTTTAAGACGTGAGTTATCCGTTAGAATATTATTTAATATGAGTGAGTTTCACGGTAGTTTCATGTTCAAAGCTCCTTATTTTGTTGTCTGTGTATATAGGTACTTTAATAAAATTTGTCTAAACGCCAAGTCACCGAATGGCACTTTTTTTTTGGCTTAAATTTGTAAAAAGGTATGGTTGGAAGTGCAAGTTAGGATAGTAATGAATGAATGACATCACAAATATGAATGCACACGTTTCCTCGCTTAGCCCGTCTTGTCGTTTATGATTTGTATAGCACAAATGTCCTTGTTATAAACTTCTAATGTAAGTGCATATCAGAGTAATGTATCACATAAGAATTAATTTAAAATTAATTTATAAACCTGCTGAAGTGATCACATAATGTATAAGATGTGGATTTGTCGAACTTCTGGGGACAAGGTAGTGGGTTCGTCATTGATGTTATTGTTTCCTATGATAGGAAAACTGTATTTATATTGGAAGAACCATAAAGATAATTAATTTTATTAGTAATTATAGATGTAGACGCGTAATACCAAAAACCTATATGTTCAGTCATCTGGTTTCTTTGTCAATTTCGCATCCATCATAATATTGCAACACAGACTGACCCCCTTCTCGCCCTTACCGGCTCAGTGATAAAATCAACAAAGTCGTGGCTTGAGAATATAAATATGTCCTTTGCAATAGGCTTGTTGTAACCTGAGTTTTAAAAGAGCTAGAATAGAGATGATTTTCGTAAAATGTCTTCGGTACCATTTTATTCTCAGGCTATGTTTTGTAAAGAGCAATCTAAAATGAATGGACATCGAAAAACTGTTAGTCTAAGTATGATACCTTACATATTGTGCTGGAGCAAAATAGGATTTATTTTTAATACACTCTGGCTTGTAGCCTACTTCATTTTCGTGCCTCTAGAATCCACAGAAAACAATGACAGCAACAGCTTATCCGATGTGGAATGCTCGGATTTCTGCGAACAATATTGACGGTGTTTTTGTTCTAAGGACTTATTCCATATATGTTATTCGTTTACCTACTATAATATAGGGATATTACAGGATATTGTACCTAGGGTAGGTACAATTTTCTGTGATATCTTAAAAATAAGTATTTTATTCTTTATTTCATTTTGAATTCAAATTTGAAAAGTACCTATTAAGGTCAGCTTAAAGTACCTTCACATTTATGAATTTTTGAACGAATTATATAGACTTTGACAGTAGCACCACTTGAGGCACCGTCAAAGGCAATAAATATAGGTAAAAACTTAAGAACATGGCCTGTTGTATGTCATTTTTCGAATACGGAACGTCGACTTATCTATATGGACGTGTTACGACTACATAACAACTGGTCATCTTCTTAACTTTTTTTACCTATACTGCCTGGGCCTGGGATCAATGTTTAAAAGCAAAATGAGTGAAAGTGCCTTTTAAAGAACAGTGTATTGCAGTCAATCTGTAAGTACACTGACCGCGGTACTTACTTTAACCCATTTCCAGGCCCCGCTACCACAATATAGATCACAGTTTTATATTTTTAACCTATGAAGGATTCATTTAAAAACGAATAATATTTTTGACGCTTTCAATTGATTTTATACCATATTGTAAATTTAGCAAGTAGTCTAATATTTGTGTACCTTCAGCCAAATAAGTGGTCTATCAATTTTTAAATAAGTTCCTATCAAATGAATAGGTATGTCGATAAAGTCGAACTTTCAAGTTGACAGACACGTATAAACTTTAGGGTGGTAGACCACATATTTGGCTGACGCTGTGGGCTGATGGTACATTTATGTGGTCGCTATATGCACTATTTCTGGAAAAGGGTTAATATGCTTCGTAAAGAGATTTGGCCCCTAATTTCGTTTGAGTAGGTAGTAGATATACAAGATGTCTTCAAATTCTTCCGGAATATTTCAGGTTTTTGGGTTAGTTTGACTGAATACCCTTGTAAATCGGAATTATTCATAATTTTAGTCATGCATTTGACGTGGTGCATTTTGAATTTGTTAACTAAGTACAATTCAAAAATTCGAAAAACATTCACAGGGTTATTTAGTTAACCGAACCCAACCATCGCTGAAATATTCAGAAATAATTTGAATAAGCCTTGTATAGGTAATGAACGAATGACAAATATATAAATAAATATATAATATTATATTATATAATGTATAAGTGAATAAAATAATGTTTAATGACAATTTGATAAAAAATTACGTTCTTCATCAAAACAATAGTTATATTTTTTTCTCTTTTAATAGGATACATAGAAATATTTAATTGACACATCCTTTCGAATAAGTTTTTTTTGGGACATCTGTATTCTGCCGTAGTTAGCGCTAATATTATAAGCGAATTTATATTAATATATTAAATTAAATTATGGTGCCACTTACTTTACTTACTTGATGTGGAATGCTGTAATATCAAAACTTTAATTATAATTTTGTCTGAACATTTGAAATGCTTGTTAAGTTTGTTTTCTGTTCTTTAATGGTCGTAATCTACCTACCTGTTTTTTTTTACTTAGGTACTCTGAAATTCCATTTCGATTTTAGGCGAATAAATTATAAGTGCGTAAAAGGTAGTATGTAGATATACACTGCTTCCTTTATTGATATCTAAGCACTAAAATGCAAGGTTAACCAACCAACCATTTATTTGAAATTTTACATTCTCAATCATGTGGCAAATGCCCCACCGAAATACATATGTTGGCTTTTCAATTTTTATATTCAGTTACCAAAATATCCTATTAATATAATATAAATACTTTTTAAAACACCTGATCGAGTTATAAATTATATGTAGATTAGACTAAATCCGCTTGTTCATTCTACAGATAATAATTTAAAGGTAGGTATTAAAATTTCACCTTGCTTAGATCATATTTCGCGTAAAACATGTCACACAGCCACATAAGTATTTGAAAATACAAAAATCTATAAATCCCCAATACTCTCCAGCCAGATTGGTGTTTTTGTATTAAGATACCACTAAAGAAAGTAGGTACACATTTTTACACTGCCTAAAATACCCATGTATCTATCTACTCTAAAATGTCTACCAGCTATTGGTTTTTGTCAAGAATTGTGTAGCCTAAGAAGAGATTCGAAAAAATAAAACCATAGAGCTGTCTACATAAAATTGGTCATCTTGCTTGTTTTATTTATTAACTTTTTACACGCTCACTTTTCGTTCGTTGCCTAATTATGTGGAGCACGACAAAACTAGCACAACCAGTCCGCGTCTCATACATATCAGGAGCAGAATAAGTGAGAGTAAGATTGAAATTATGCGGTAGGTATACATCATGTAAAACTGTTGTTGTTTGAATGTTATTATTTCTAGGACCGTTGTTCGTATCGTATGATTGTATTCGGAATAACTGGACTACAACTTACAAAATAACAGACAAAAATATTATTAAATAAATTATGTCACTGTGCTGTAAGCAAATGTAAGCAGGGGAATGTGCAAGAAGCTACGTTAAGGAAGAAAGCAAGTTAAACCTTGAATATACTCTCAGGTTCAGCTTTGGTTGCTTTTTCGATGATCAAGTGACATGTAGGTTTACACGTTTTGAGAGAGGCAACTTTACACTACTACGCGTGGCTTCTTCTGGGTTTCCACTTCTAATTTTGGTTTAGTAAATTGTAAATTGTTGTTTTTTTTTGTTATGACTTAGCATATTTATTTAATCGGCTGCAAGCTTTCTCACAAATTGTGTGGTTCGGCAATTTCTTTTTGTTTATTTAATTGTACTTACTAAAACCTAATATTAGTTTGACATGAAACTTCGTATTTGTCAATCACCGGATTGTGTCCGATGATGAATACTGAATTAGAACATAATTAATTAGCGCTTAATCTGAATTATACCTTTTTGATAGCATATTTTTATTAAGTACGATATTGGTTTAATTGTTTAAATGTATCTATTGATAAGAAATGAAGGTGCAATGTTATACATAAGTACATAAGTATTTATGTGGAGGCCAAAGGGCGAGGACGAGGGCGGGTCGGTCGGGCTCGACAGCTCTGATGTCTGTGCTCATAATTTGCACCAGTTGTTGGTGTAGAATTGTTCGATTTTTAATCATAATTTGTGTTTGAAGACTGAGGTTGATTATTCCAGTTTCGACAAACGTGCGAGTTATTTGTTGTTCGAGTTGTAATTGAATTTAACTATAAAGTCATATATATAGTTAGGTTATATTTTTAATAAATAAAAATAATATTGAAAATATGTAATTTTAACGGCGTTTTTATTTTTCTTCCTCACAACTGTCATATTCATTAAACGTTGAATTTCGTAACAGTATAGGTACTTTTCTATTAAGTACCTACTCACTCGGGCTCGCGCGAGCTTTTATTTCCTTCATAGTACAGGAAAAATAGTATATTTTGGCGGAAAAATATTTACATCAATGACACGTTGTTTATAACTTTATCTTAGCACTAGAAAAAAGGATCTGCCGAGTCCTACCAAAATTTAGACGTCCTACCCCCTTCCAGGGGGTATGGGCGGGGGCAAGGTTTTAAAATTACAAGTTAATTAATAAGAAGTAATAACATAAGAACCCCTTGGTGAAATATAAAACAAAACACACAACTGTTCAGAAAAATACCGAAATGAATATTTATATGTACCTATAACCTGCATAGGAACCTTTCGACGCCTTTAATAAAACTACTTTCCTATGAGTACTTACAGGTCGACTTAATCGTCCTATTAACACTGTACCTACTAGGTACTACGAGCGAGTTAAGCATGTCAAATGCCTAGCTGTAAGAATAATATATGTACACTTTGTCCCTCGACACGACTAAATGTCAAAAGTAATTTAGTAAAGCCAAGAGGTTTATACTTATTTATATTATCCTCCTGAGTCCTGACATTTTTTTAAAAACTTAGCGTTTAAGACCTAGACGTGGTTGACCTGTTTTGTTATTTTGGATATTGTTTCAAAGTTCTTAGAATTCTTTATTCAATAAACAATTTGTACTTTATATACATTCGGCCGTTATTCTTAGTGTTAATTAGTCCTTATAAAGTACACGAGGACTTAGGTGGCTTAGTCAGCGCGGATCTAGGTTAGCTATCGCGCAGTGGCGTCCTCTACTGAAATAAAAGGTATCCTATGTTGATCCTTGACGTTCAAACTATCTCTGGTACCAAATTTCATCAAAATCGGTTAAGTGGTTTCGACGTGAAAGCGTAGCAGACAGACAGACAAATAGACAGAGTTTTATATTATTAGTAGGGATTAAGTTTAGTTTAGTCTTTAATAAAATCTTGAATATGGAACATTCTAAAAGATTGACTCCAGATATCTGTGAAGGCTGTGCTCACAAGGTCGTTGATAGCCGGCTTTACTACTATGAGACCTGGTTTCCACGATGCATTGATGAGAGTGTTGAGCCATCGTTCTGAAACAAGACAAGACAGAAACATCATTAACTTTGTCACTGCAGATTACAGTACTTTCATTGTAGCATAGTACGGGTGACAGCTGTCAATATCACAAGACTAAAGAGTCAAAGTGTCGACACTTGAGTCGAGAAAACTAATAATTTAAAACCTTAATCATACGTAATTAATTATTACGCTAATTTTGATGAGAGTATTTGTGAAATTTTAGGTCGGAATATATATTAAGTATTTGCCACTTAAATAAGGCTAAACGAAGTTTGCAAGAATATTGTTACTTACCAATCAATAAGTGAGCATTTCTAAAAAGTTTGTACTTTTAATTTGCGACTCCGATTTGGGTAAAAATTTGCAGGTATATAGAGTGAACGATACTGAGTCTAAATAACATAGTCGTCCAAAATGTCCCAATTAATTTGTATGGAAAGTTCCTTTTTTGTTACCGCAAATCCATAGTTTTGGTAAGTAAAAAGTAAATTTCCATACTTAGGGTCAATCAACTTTCTTACCAACACTAATCTGTCCGCGACAATTTTCAAACAATTGCCGATTTTTGTAAGTAAACATGTTTTTTCTGTGATTTAATAGATGGTGAACATGAACGCCATATTGTAGACTTTCGTATAATAAATAACGCCGTGGTGGCCTAGTGGTTTGACCTACCGCCTCTCAAGCAGAGGGCCGTGGGTTCAAACCCCGGCTCGCACCTCTGAGTTTTTCGAAATTCATGTGCGGAATTACATTTGAAATTTACCACGAGCTATGCGGTGAAGGAAAACATCGTGAGGAAACCTGCACAAACCTGCGAAGCAATTCAATGGTGCGTGTGAAGTTCCCAATCCGCACTGGGCCCGCGTGGGAACTATGGCCCAAGCCCTCTTGTTCTGAGAGGAGGCCTGTGCCCAGCAGTGGGACGTATATAGGCTGGGATGATGATGATGGATGATGAACATGAATACATGCCATCCTACGTAAGTTCAACCTATCAAACCGTGAAATATCTTGTTGGAAGTACGATTTTTTGGTAACACCAGAGACAATTTTGGTAACGCAGGAGACGCCCAGTGTCGGTAAAATAGTTGATTGGTTTGTAAACCAATTGGGACATTTTGGGAGACTATGTTATTTAGACTCAGTATCGTTCACTCTACATACCTGCAAATTTCTATCCAAATCGGAGTCGCAAATCAAATGTACAAACTTTTAAAAAAATGCTCAAGTAGTGATATAACTCGAGATCCATTAGGTAGGTCCCATCATTAAAGGGCAACGCACACACAAAGCGTGCGCGGGTCGGGTCGTGTCCGCCGCGTGAGCCGCGCGGTTCGTTGTATTCACATTTCACACAGAGAGCGGGCGCGGGCCCGCAGCGGCTATCAATGTTGCCAGTTTAGTGACTTACAGCCTTATTCATAAAAAGTTAGAGCCTCCTTGAAGGCTCCTTGAAGGCCCGATGCTAAAAAACATGATTCATAAACGTCTGTTAGCGCTAATCAGTCGATCAAGGCTCTGTGTCATGGTGATTACACTCATTAAATAAAACCACTTCAGTATTTAATAATTGTCTATTCGTTCTACATACATATTGATACAATCACCATTTTCCAATCAGTCCAGTGTTGCCCGCATCACCACAGACAAGACACCACATGTCTTACATCTCCCTTTTCCACTATACAATAAAGAACCCATAGTTTAACATTCATAATCACTTAAATAACTAGGCATCTTAAGTACCCTGCCAGACCTGGATACTTTAACATTATTGTTAAAATCATTAATGTTCTCATTTCTACTACAATTATTAATATTTTCATTACCATTTAAGTTATTAACATTTTGATTAGATTCTGTTATATTTTTAGACAAATCATCTTGATCCAACTTAAAAGTTACTCTTCTAGGCTTATTATAATTTGTTAAAGGCAACCCCCTAAACACATGATATCTATTCCTCTTAATAACTGAATCCCCTGTATTAATCATATAATTTCTATACTTATCTTGTTCTGTAACTATTCTTCCTCTCAATTTTTTATTACTATTTTTATCATGAAAGTATACATTTTGCCCCTTTTCAAATCTCTTTATCTGACCTTTATTTTTCCTATCATGATAATATTTATATTTTTCCCTCCTTTCTTCTACTTTTTGCTTTACCATGTTATAATTTACTCTTTTAAAACTGCTCTTAGTCGGTAAAAAAGATGATACTTGTCTTCCAAGTAACAACTCATTAGTTGATTTTAACTCTTTATCTATAGGTGTATTTCTATATTCCAATAATGCCAAATAAATATCTTTTTTCTCTTCTATGCACTTTTTAAACATCTTTTTTATCGACTGAATGTGCCTTTCAATTAACCCGTTAGACCTAGCATAGTAAGGTGATGAAGCTATATGTTTGATTTCCCATTCTCTACAAAATTCCTTAAATTGTTGACTTTTATATTGAGAACCATCATCACTATACAATATTTTAGGACTACCCCATCTAGCAAACACTGTCTTTAATGCTTTAATATGACACTCTGATGACTGATCTTGTAATTCAATTAGCTCAACATATTTTGTTAAGTAGTCTATGACCAACATATATATCTTGTTGTTGAGAAAAAACATATCAGCCCCTACTATATCCCATGGTTGATTACTCAATTCTCTCAACATTAATGGTTCATAAGAGTGAGATTTTTGATACTTTAAACATAAATCACAATTTTTAATTAAATCCTCTAATTCTTTTATCATAAATGGCCAGAACAACAAACTTCGGATTCTATTTTTACATTTTTCCAATCCCAAATGATTATAATGAATTTTTTTCAGCAATTCTTTTCTCATACTTCTTGGTACTACTACAGCAGTGTTTTTAAAAATTAACCCGTCTGAAATATATAGCTCATCTTTAATAGACTGAAAGTATTTTAGTTGTAGTGGGATTTCTTTAGCTGATGGCCATACACCTTGTATATAATTAATCAATAAATATAAATCTGAGTCTTTCTGTGTTTCGCTTTTTAATTTATCCCATGTCTCTTTCTTTAAATTAATACCTTCTTTTACAAGACAGACATGCATTTCAACCTGTTCATCCAGTTCTTTGTTACATATACTGTCATTTACATAAGATCTAGATAATGCATCAGCCACTAATAGTTCTTTACCTGGTCTGTATTTTATTTCTAGGTCATATCCTTGTAGTTTAAGTCTTAATCTTTGTAATCTTAGTGGAGTCTCATTCATGGATTTTTTAGCAATATGCTCTAAGGGCTTATGGTCCGTCTCTACAATTACATGCCTACCATAAATGTATTGGTGAAATTTCTGACAACCATACACTATAGCCAATAATTCTTTTTCAATTTGGGCCCAATGTTTTTGAGTTTCGGTTAACGCTTTAGATGCATATGCAATTGGTGCATTATTTTGAAGTAGTACTGCTCCTAAACCAGTGCTACTACTATCTACAGATAATGTTATTGGACTATTAATATCAAAATATTTTAAAACTGGTTGTGATGTTAATACTTCTTTTAACTTTTGAAAATCTTTTTTCTGTTTGTCACCCCATATAAATTCTGAATCTTTTTTAACAATTCCCTGAGCGAATATGTAATATCTGATAAATTTGGCACAAATTTTGATACATAAGTGACAATGCCTAATACAGTTTGTAATTGTTTTTTACTCTTTGGCTCTTCCATACCAATAATGGCTCTTATTTTTTCAGGATCAGGTCTGACCCCTTCGCTACTCAATATATGACCCACATACTTAACTTCGGTGACCCCAAATTGACATTTATCTTTATTGAACCTCACACCTGATTTTTCTGCTTGTTCTAATACCTGTTTTAACCTTAAATTGTGCTGTTCCAAAGTTTCCCCCCATATTATAAGCTCATCAACATATTGCTCAACCCCTTGTATATCTTTAAATATATCTGCAAAACATTTACTAAATACCTCTGGTGACGAATTTAAACCAAATGGTAATCTTTTATAACAATATCTACCGAAGTTCCCTGCATTAAAAGTTGTATATAATTGACTGTCCTCACTCAATTTAATCATGTAAAACCCTTTTGAAGCATCTAAGACACTAAAGTATTTTGCTCCGGGCATTTTGGCTACTAATTCCTCAAAAGTGCTCATTTTATATCTTTCTCTAATAATATTTTTATTTAAATTTTGAGGATCTAGACATATTCTAATATTGTCACCTTGTTTACGGGTTACCACCATGGAACTCACCCACTCTGTTGGCTCAGTTACTTTCCTAATAACACCAAGTCGCTCCATTCTGTCCAATTCATTTTTAACCTTATCTTCTAACTTGAATGGAATTTTCCGGGGTCTTTCAGCTACTGGTATGCAATTGTCTTGTAATTTGATTTGATACTGATACTGTAATTCACCTAAACCTGAAAACAGATTATTGTGTTTTTGAAGTAATTGATCTACCTTGCTGTCAACTGTCTCAACGGATTTTACTATTCCTAATTTCACTGCAGTGGAATAGCTCAACACACCAGTTCTCGAACAATTTACTACATATAATGTTGTCAAACATTCTACATTTTTATATTTTATTTTGGCTTCACTAGTCCCTTTATAATTAATTACTGACCCATCAAAATTACTTAATTTGACCTCACTTTTACACAATTTTAATTTTAATTTTACTGATGTCTCATAGTTTATGATATCTACATGTGAACCTGTATCTATTTTGAAATTAACCTCCTGATTATTAACACTTAGTTTCATATACCAGTCTCTACTTACTGCATCACATTTATTCAAACACATGGCCGCAAAATGATTATATCTGCCACATATAATGCATTTCTTATTGAACGCAGGACAATTTCTATATTGGTGTTGTCTGCCACACTTCCCACACGCCTTTTTGTTGTTCCTCCATGGCGGTTGTCTTCCCTGGATGCTGGTTGTCTGGTACTCGACGGTTGTCTGGCACTTGATGGTTGCCTAGCACCCGATGGCTGTCTACTTATTGATCTTCCTCGTTCTTTATTTTCCCATTGTTGATCTTCTTTCTTCATTCTTCTTGTATTTTCTGCACCTATTTTACCTATTTCTAATTTTTCTTTATTTTTAATATTGTCCATTTGTGTTTTAGTTGTTTCTGCTGCTCTGCATCTGTGTATACACTTCTCCAGGTTCAGATCTTGAATGCGTAGTAAATTTTCCTTTAAGTCGTCGTCTAGAAGTCCCAAAATTATTTGATCTCGTACCAGCCCATCCTTCAATTTTTCGAAATTACATTCCATACTTAGCTTTTTCAATGAGGTAACGAAATCCTCGAATGTTTCTCCCACTTTTTGTTTTCTACTGAAGAAAACGTGCCGGTTGTAAGTTTCATTGCTTGGTGGACTACAATGTGCTTCTAATTTTTCCAAAATATCTTTAAACTTGAGGCTTTCCTTATTTTCTAGTGTATTGTATACCGCTAGGCCTTCATCGCCCACGCTATGTAATAGTAAGGCACATTGTTGCTCATCCTTTAATTTTCCCTCAGCTCCACTTGCTATGAAGTATAGCTGGAATTTTTGTTTCCAATCTATAAAAGCCTGTTTTATGTTACTTGCGGATAAATTAAGCGGTGGCGGCGGCTTTAACATGTCCATTTTTTCTTGTCGGTAATGGCGTCGGTCACTTGTCCCTTTAGTTATATTTATACTTCTTGTTAATGTTTTGTCCCACTAGTTTTTTTTTTGTTTGATATTTACTTTCTTCATTCATTTACGTCCGCAGCGCCATGTCATGGTGATTACACTCATTAAATAAAACCACTTCAGTATTTAATAATTGTCTATTCGTTCTACATACATTGATACAATCACCATTTTCCAATCAGTCCAGTGTTGCCCGCATCACCACAGACAAGACACCACATGTCTTACACTCTGCTAAAGTTAGAGGACGTAGACCCTCCTTTATCTCTCTGCTAAGTCACAAAATGGCGCCACAAGTTTGAACAGCTGACTTTGACTAGAGCAAAAAACCATAGGTACCGAAGATATTTATAGTGAAGGCAGGGCTACGCAGATAAAAAAACAGGAAAATTATTTTCAGGAATTTGTATTAAAAATCCTCTAAATTAGCAACAATAAATTAACAATAAATATGAAAAAAATAAGGATGATTAACATAATTATGGCTTTTTGCACAACATAAACATGCGGATCGGAAATGGCGGGAAAACAAACATCTCGCTTTTTATTTTTTTTCCTGGTAATTTGCTGTCACTGCTGTCATTTTTTTTTTAAATTATCGATTAGGCCATTTTTTGTCTTTGATTTGTCAAGGTGGCCAACATAACGCGTCTAATCCGTCTATCAGCAGCTCAACAACTAGCAGACTGCTAGCAAGCGTTTCTGAATCATACTTCTTGACAACCGTCTAACAAGCTTAATCAGTCTGCTAAGTAACAGGCCGATCAAACCTCAATTAAGGTTTTTTTATGAATAAGGCTGTTAGTCCCTAGAAGTGACGACTTTTGCTAAAATCTTAGCGACCGCAAAAAAGTTTTGACGACAAAAATGGTTTATCAGGCGACTTTTGGAGTACAAATTAAAACAGTTCTAGTACCAATAATAGATACGACATTATTGTCAACTCGACACAGAATTATACAGTGCCGCGAGATATATGTGGAAACGACAAACGCGCTTGCGCACCAAGGTCAAACTTTATTTACTTATTTAATTAATAGTACATTTCTCAAACATGCTCTTGTTTTTTTTTATAAAAGAATTCCGTATGCTGCCTCTACAGTTGGAATAAATATTTGTCAAATTGAATGAATTTGTTACAAATCTATTTATGTTTATGTAATAGAAATCTAAATCTTAATAAAATCATATTTAAAGGTTTAATAACATTTATAATAAATTATACGTTTATTGTTCAACCTTATAATGAAATGACTCAAAGATGAGGCTTTTTATGTATTCAAAAATAAGTATGACATATTTACAAGTCCTAGGTTCAAATTACAATGCATGTTATGAGTACCTAATTTGTATTGTTCTTAACTTTCTGGTGTTTTTTAAAGATGTAATCGCGACTGTACGTATCATTTTCGAGTACCTAAGGGTTTTAAATGTGATTATTATATTTGTTTCTTAATAATCGGATTATATATAAAAAAATTGGTTGTTTTGTAAACAGGTAGGTATATGTGGTTTTATTCTTATGTTATATTTAAAATATGTTTTCGCTGCTGAGGTGAAAAATTGTATGTGTCACACGAGACTAAATTTTTTTTGCATCACGTGTGTTTGAATCCCTTGCTGCTTTCAGGATTCTAACGCTCGTGATTCAGTTATAGGATCCTTCGCTTACTTTACTCGGGATTCAAATTCAACAATCGCAACAAAAAACAACTTTGCTCTCTTGTTGCACAAATAACTCTTTTACCTCAGCATCGCAAACAGACAGGTTTTGTTAGCATAATCGCATTTTGCGCACATTTTGAGACAAAGTAACTTTTTAATTTTTTGTTTTTTTTTACTAAACGGTTTTTTTTATTTGACTGGATGGCAAACGAGCAAGTGGGTCTCCTGATGGTAAGAGATCACCACCGCCCATAGACACCTGCAATACCAGGGGGATTGCAGATGCGTTGCCAACCTAGAGGCCTAAGATGGGATACCTCAAGTGCCAGTAATTTCACCGGCTGTCTTACTCTCCACACCGAAACACAACAGTGCAAGCACTGCTGCTTCACGGCAGGATTAGTGAGCAAGATTTAGATGAAATTTGCCTTATCTACAGGTTATAAGTATCCTGGATTAACATATAGGCTACTTTTTATTTCAAAATATTCTATGGTTCCTGTGGGATCAAAAGGATCACAAAGTTAAACTACATACAAAATCTGGGCGAGTGAAGTCGCGGGCAAAGAAAAAAGTAGCCTATATGTTAATCCAGGGATTAAAGATTAGATAATGTATACTTAATCAATTTAATGGTTTGGGAGCGCCAAAGGCGCCAACACAAAGTTATCGCCACTTCTGTTTTCCCGTTTCTATTTATTCCTACAAACTATCGCAACACAGTAGGTACGTATGTAACGTATCATAGATATCTGACATCAAAGATATCAGAAACTTACCTAACACACAGGTAAAAAGGGCCCTTAAATTATAGCCTCGTTGCTAATGCTGGTTACTGATAGGTAGGTACTCTAATCTAAGACATACCAATAGTAATTCTTCCTTGTAGTAGATTTCCAATGTGTAAGTCCATGTCGCCGATGTGGTCGATTTGGACCCGGACTTCCAGGCCGGCGCCGGCGCCGCTGCGGCGCACGCGCGTTGTCTGCGAGTAGTCTCGCAACGTCATGTTCCAGGGCCCCGCCAACATAGCGCTGGCTCCCAACATGTCGCTCTGTTCATTCAATACATTATTATTATTGAAACCGGCAGTGCGTGTCGTGCTACGCGCGGTGTAGGGTTCAGTACTAATATGCGGCAAATTAAGTTTTGATCGACTATTACTCGTTAATTTGTAAAACCTACTAGACTGTGATAGTTTTCTTGATGGTTATCTAGAGTATGTGCAAATATGAACATTTACAACATAACAACTTGACCTCTATCCTCCAGGAATAAGTAGAGCATACGAGGGTTAAAAGCCAAATTGGTTTAAGCGAATCAGCAAATTTCTCGACAACCGGATGGCCAAGTGGTTAGCGAACCTGACTACGAAGCTTGAGGTCCCGGGTTCGATTCCCGGCCGGGCCAGATATTTGTATGAATAACACGAATGTTTGTTCTCGGTTCTTGGATGTTTAATATGTATTTATCTATATAAGTATGTGTATCCGTTGCCTAGTATCCATAGTATTAGAAGCTTTGCTTAGTTTGGGACTAGGTCAATTAGTGTCAAGTGCCCCATGATATTTATTATTTATTTATTTTATAAAATACCACAATTATGGACGGGTAGGACATAAAGCATGTATCTAAGTTAAAGTGTTTTCTACAAAGGCCGTGCACGTAGAGGTTGTTACTTGTTAGCGACTTAAGCACAAACGCGTTCATCTTATGTCTTCGCAGATTCATCTCTAGGCGAGGCAAACCTAACATTATTTACTGCGATAACGGCAAAAACTTCGTAGGCGCAAATAATTAACTGAACAGGCTGCTTCAATCTAGTAAAGTGCCAGTTGGCAGCTTCGCGTGCAATGAAGGCATAACTTTTAAGTTCTCACCTGCGTACGCACCACATTTCGGCGGGATTTGGGAATCGGAAGTGAAACCGGCTAAATCCCACCTTAAACGCATCGCTGGGAACACTAGTTTGACCTTTGTATAGTTGTATACCCTATTTTCACAAATTGAAGCAGTTATGAACTCGCGACCTCTAACTGCAATGTCAGCCGATCTTTCTGATCTTACTCCTATTAAGTACCTCTTGGCACTTCCTCGTGGGTCGACCGCTGACCTCACTATCTTCACCTGTCACCGAGCGAGTCAGCATCAACCGCTACCAGCTAATCGAGCGCCTACGACAGCACTTTTGGTCCCGTTGGACAAAGGACTATCTCTCGACGCTACAACAGCGTGTCAAGTGGATGGTGGACAAACCCAACGTTAAAATTGGAGATTTGGTACTTATCATGGACGATCAACTTCCGCCCATGAATTGGCTTTGGGACGGATCATTACACTACACCCTGGCTCGGATGGTATCTGCAGAGTCGTCGACGTACGCACTAAAGGCGGAGTTATTAGAAGATCCGTGTCAAGAATCTGCGCTCTGGAACTCCTTAAAAGACAAGCTTTCAATGGGGGGAAGCATGTTGCCACTGGCAACACCACCAAGGACTTGACAGCGCATAGAGACGAGGTGGGGCACGTCCGGCCCCCATCTTGGCTCACACACTCGTAGGACGGACAATGGACGATTCAGAAGTAATTCGATAATAATCTATATTCTTCAAAATAAACTCCTTTTAACTCAAGTTTGGGCAAACTAAATTATTCTAAGTGCTCCAAACACCGCACTACCACACTATACTGCCTACAGTACGAAACACTAACCACTTTCTCTAATAATCGGTATCTGTTTACATTATTATTCATTGAATACATGGATTTCGCATAACATTTGCAGTTATTTATTTATTCCTCTTAATGGCGGCCATAAGGCTTGGGCCAATGTCAGTTAAATTAAAGATAAATATATTCTTCTTATGCATGTTGTACGGTGATTGTAGTTTTTGCAACTTGATAGCAAAATTCCAGAAACCACGCGGACACCACTTGCGCATTAAAAAAATGACAGACACGAGAGCAATAAAGAATTTTGTGATCACTGTTCACTGTTAAGGTTAATCGCCGCATAAAACACTACCAAAATTAGATATCGTCTACATCCGCCATGTTCGAATGCTACAAATTTGCAGTTCACTTTGACCAAACTTTGGCATTTTAGATTTGTCACCTTGTTAAATAAAGCCTTGTTATTGTTATTTTGAAAGAGGTAAGGTTAAATCACTTATTTGGACTTTTTCCTTTAAATCAAAGAGTATTATTACCATAGAGAAACTTTAAATTGAAACTTCCAGTCGAAGTTTGACGTTCGTGTATCAGATAACAACGGGTGACACTCTTTCCCGGCCCGGGTAACACCGACATGGAAATACTGGCCTTGTTTTACAGGCGCTTCTATCGGCGTGTACCTACACGAAAAACAGGGTCGGTATTTCCATCCCGGTATTATCCGGGCCGGGAAAGAGTGTCACCCATAAAATCTACAGAAATTTAATCAAAAAATACTGATAACGCCTTTAAACTTTTATAAATATATACAAATATCCATTCCTTCTTTTGGGATCTATTTTTGCGCATCGGCATCGCATTTCGGCATGCTGGATGAAGATTTATAAACTGAAAAGCACGAGGTGTCGGCCGCCATGAGGACCCCGCCCGTGACGCTTCGAATTTTTGTATTTGTTTTTTTTGACTTTATTTTGCGTCCACAAACGGTCAGTGAACACTTTATTTTAACGCAAGATGCACCAACGTCAGATAATTGAACTATAAAATGTTGAATTTGGAAGTGTAATTCCACATGCCCTTCTGGCTTGCTACTTTAATATTTTTTTCTCAAAAATGTCCGTAAATGTTGACATTATTCTTTACATATCAGAAGGTGAAGTGCATAGTTTATGGTCAGCGAAAAATTAAAAAGTTAAAAAGATTGCAGGCGCGCTAGCTCGACAATAATAAATTAGCGCGCCTGCAATCAGTCACATTTTTTTTAAAGTTAAAAATGCCATGGAAATGTTGGCACAAGTCGTATACAGCCAAGTCTAATGGCCGGTATCAGATATTTTGTTGGAACTCCGAACTTTTTCTATTGGGTCTGAAATAGCTTGTGGTGTTTTCGGTGGAAAAATACACCTGCAGTTTATTTTTAATGAAAAAAGGCGGGAAAGAATAAGAAAATTTTTAGAATAAAATAAAATTTTATAATACATTTTGAGAAAAAGTTTATTCTATTTCAGAATTATTCACCATTTTTGAGAAAAGCTTTATATTAGTCTCGGCTGGAATAGCAATTGCTGGCTTCGTATTAGTTAAACGGACGAGCTTGCGAGTACCTACTCATACTCAGCCAGCAATTGCCTACTTCCAGGTCACGACAATAATCTACTATTGGAAATTAGAAGGCGAATGCTTAATGCCGTATTATTTTGGTTGTAATTTAATTTTTAAGAGTTAAAATTGTGTAATTAGCTCATAGCTATTATTGAAGTTATTTTTGGCTAAAGAGTCCATTAACCAAGTACGACGAAATCAGACGAGAACTGGGAGCCTCTATCAGGTGAGACCGAGTTTTTATTGAATTGGAAAGATCGAAGCTTGATCCCCTTATTTACTATCAAATAAGTAAATCAACAATGATATTCATTGCTGTATGGGTAGATGATTTCTTGATATTCACAAGTAATAAAAATACTTACCACATAAAGAATTAAAGAAAGAATTCAGTATGAAAAACTTGGGTGAATTGAGGCATTGTATTGGAATGAATATTCATAGAAATCGTGAGACAGGGCTAATTATGATGGACCTAGAGAAACATATTAACTCAGTTCTGGAGCGTTAAGGAATGATGCAAACCTGTATGCACTCCCATAGAAGTTAATGCAAAATTTGATAAATGTACCTACTGAAGGAGAAGATAGTAAAACCCCGTACAGAGAAGCGGTGGGATGTCTTATATTTATATCTGGCACATGTTACACGACCTGATTTTGCCTTTGCAGTGAGCAAGCTGAGTCAATTCTGCAATATTTCAGGAAATTAACACTGGCTTGGAGTAAAAAGGTTCATGAGATACCTTCAGGGGACCAAGAACCTAAAACTATGTTATGTCAAAGATGACTCGCGAGAGATAACTGGTTACTGCGATGCAGACTGGGCTAGTGACCCACTAGACAGAAGGTCGTGCACAGGGTACACATTTTTGTTTCAGAATGGTAGCATATCCTAGAATACATGTAAACAACAAACCGTGGCGCTCAGTACGGCAGAGGCCGAGTACATGGCGATGGCGTCAGCGACACAGGAGGCTCTGTGGATTCAGCAACGCGTTGACAGTGCATTACTTATCTATTCTGATAACCAGAGTGCGATAAAACTGGCATCAACATATTGTTATAAACCAAAAACAAAACATATAGATATACGTTTGCATTCTCTTAGAGAAAATATTGCGAAGGGCAAAGTAAAGTTTTTATTGTAAATGGTTCTAATATGGTAGCCGATAACTTAACTAAAAGTACTACACTTGTGAAGCATTTGTACTGTATTAGTAAAATAGGATTGGGTTCTGTAGGGAGTGTTGAGTTTTGAACGCAACCTTATTAGATTTTTTTATGGCAACATGTTACGTCGGCTAGCCTGTTATCGTTATGACATGTCATGTCTTGCTTTTCTGTTGTTCTGTTCGAAAATAATATATCTTTGGTTCGAAACAATACACGATTTTTCTTTCTTACGTTTAGATACTTTTATTTACAATATATTTCAACCTAAATATCAACAATTATATTCTAAAAAGTCGTATCGTATTATGAAATACATATATTGATACGACCTGTTTTCGTAATGTGTTACATTGTTGTCGTGTTTTGCGAGCCATAAATGAGTCAGCTGTTCAATGTACATAATATATAGGCAGTTTTGGGTCCAGTGTAGAGATGGGTAAATCCGGATCTGAAGATTCAAAAGAGTCAGATCCTCAAGCGGATCCGAATCCCTTAATGACTCCTTTCAAATCTTATCGACTCCGGAGTTACTAACTCCGACCAAGTCCGGCCGGATCGAGCGGCTCGTGATCGCCGTCACACTCACTCGCTCCGCTTTCACTCTCGGCTCGGATCGGATCGGATCGGATCTTATTACGTTTGGTCGGGCGCTGAGTGAGCCAGTACCTACTGGACATGGGTAATCTCAACTCCGCGAAGTGATCTGACTCACTAGATCCAGCTCCGGTGTCGGTACCGAATCCGCTTATTGAATCCGACTCCTTTATTGACTCCGGTTCTTTCGAGCGATTATTAATTTATCTATGGCCGATGCGGCCTGGCTCGGTTCGGTAGGTACCAAGGTCAAGGTACTGAATTGAAGTACCGATTCGTTTCGTCCTTTTAATGTTGAAAAATTCTAAATTGTGTATTTTTTAAAGAGTATTGAGCTACTTTAAGAACCTACTAGTTTTCTGTTTGATTCTTTGAAGCTTGAAAACAGTATTAAAATAAGCGTCGCCATATTTTATTGTGTTTTAATTGTATTTTATTCCAATATAACCGAGCGAGTAGTCCGTCCGAGTACCGACGTTACCAACGTAAAGATGGGTAAATCCGGATCTGAAGATTCAAAAGAGTCAGATCCTCAAGCGGATCCGAATCCCTTAATGACTCCTTTCAAATCTTATCGACTCCGGAGTTACTAACTCCGACCAAGTCTGGCCGGATCGAGCGGCTCGTGATCGCCGTCACACTCGCTCCGCTTTCACTCTCGGCTCGGATCGGATCGGATCGGATCTTATTACGTTTGGTCGGGCGCTGAGTGAGCCGGTACGTAGACTCGGACGGACTACTCGCTCGGTTATATTGGAAAGAAATGAGATAGAATTAAAACACAATATAATATGACCGGAGCGGGCGACGCTTATTATAACACTGTTTTCAAGCTTCAAAGAATCAAACAGAAAACTAGTAGGTTCTTAAAGTAGCTCATAGTTCTTTAGAAAATACACAATTTAGAATTTTTCAACATTAAAAGGATGAAACGAATCGGTACTTCAGTTCAGTACCTTGACCTTGGTACCTACCGAACCGAGCCGGGCCGCATCGGCCATAGATAAATTCATAATCGCTCGAAAGAATCGGCCTATCCTCTATGGCCACATTTTCGAGCAGTGTCGTGAAAAAAATATAAACAAAAGAAATAACCGCGGAAATTAGTTTGCCATTTGAATTTTGAACAGATGTCCATCATTACCTACTCGTATTGAGCGTACCTAGGGTAAACCCTTATTATCTTATTAGTTATCTTTTTTAGTCTTCTTTAAGACGAATTATAAATTTAGTTGCCAATTCATTATTTACGATGCTCTTTATTGAGGGTTGATTTTGATTAAATTAGTAGACAGATATTGAAGCTGGAAAATAAATAAAGTAGCTGACTTACAATATTAGTCGCCCAATCATCAATTTTGAAGATAATATAGTTATCGGTAGCCGGGTTATATTATTTGTTGTAAAGATGGCATATTATTTTAATAGAAGCTATTCTCTTAACCCGTTGTTTACATACAAAAACAGATGTTCCGTTGCGGATGCTAAATAAAACTTGAGTCGCTGTACTTATTGTTTCCCTTTTATATTTATTCTGCTATTCGGGACAGAGACAAATCAAACAAATTAGAAAAGATGAAAATCGGTCCAGCCGTTCTCGAGTTATAAGTGTTCGATCAAACCCGACTTTGTTTTATATATATATAGATTTATTATTCGTGATATTTTAAGTCTTCTCCTTATTTTAAGGGTTCTCCCAATACTTTTTTAGCTGTAACTACGATCATGACTTCAGTTCAGATTCAGACCAGATTATGTATGACTTCAGTTCATGGGTTTGTGGATAAGTCTCAAAATTTCGAGATACCCGGGACTGACGATAAAGTCTCGTCTCAGTCCCGAGACTCAAAATGATTTCAGAGACTGGACGCCCTAGAGGTACACAGTGGTTCGCGAGCCACCGTGTACTTTTCGGAAACAAGCCACTGTTGACCCTGGAGCCATTTTGTATTTTAGATGAAACTAGAAATGAACAGCATAACTAAGGGCTTCGAATTATCAGCCTGTACTAAGAAGATAAGACATAGTCTTCGACAAAAACACAAGAAATAACATAACGAGTACGAGTTAAGAAAAAAATTAAGTTAAACTTGCCTAAAAATGTAATTTCAGCAGGATGAAAACAAAAACGCGTCATAACACATCCGCGTGGCGCCGGAGCAGCTGACTAACTATTTCATACATGATCGAGTATCAAACGCTTCCGTTTGATGTAGAGGACAGCTTTATATTTCTTTCCCTTTTAAAACAGAACCTTCGAGCCACTGTTCCCTTCGAGCCAGTGTTCCCTCCCTGACCTAACCCTTTGTTGTCACCAGCATTACGACTCTATTTCTAGGGCCAGTAGGGCATGTCAGATATTTTTGCACGCTCCGCTGTGGGAGATATTAATGCAGGTGACTGTACAACAAGGCAGCTCACTAGGGTGACTGACAATATTTTTCGGTTTAATAATTTATTATATTTTTCCCGGGTTATCTAGTAACACGTTTTTCACGAGGAACTGTTCATAAAGGTAACTCTAATCAGGAAGTTACCCTTATAAACGGTTTTTATGTTTTTTTTATACCTACGATTTA
This sequence comes from Choristoneura fumiferana, assembly GCF_025370935.1. Classification (NCBI taxonomy): domain Eukaryota; kingdom Metazoa; phylum Arthropoda; class Insecta; order Lepidoptera; family Tortricidae; genus Choristoneura; species Choristoneura fumiferana. Next base: position 18,800,008 of record NC_133472.1, read on the forward strand.
CTCACTAAATATTAGTCCAGGGATTTTCGTTAGAGATATTTAACTCTTTTTCTATTAAAAATACCCATCTTCTAACCGTTTTTTTAACTATGGTGGGATTTCAAAGTTTTCCTATTAAGTTACTAGGTATCATACCTCTTAAATTATTTAATATCTTACCTTAAATTCGTACTGTCCGTCCAAAGATTTTTCTGGAAAATATTGCGAATATATGATATTCGCGTTGTCCCAATCAGTTCTGAAATATAAAATAGGTATATCACAACACAATACTAACTTTTTCCCGCGATGTCATTTGCGATGAATTCGTTTATCGCTGTTTCGCAAAAACTACAGAAATTCCCAGGATAAAGACTATCCTATGTTCTTCCTAGAGTCTCATACTATCTCCATACAAAATTTCATCTTAATCGGTTTAGCGGTTTAGACGGGAAAAGGTAACAGATAGGGTTACCTTCACATTTGTATATTAGTTTGGATTAGTAGTAGTAGTTTTGGTTGAATCAGTCAGCTAAATGATTAGACTGAGCCTACGGTGTCAATGTCAAACATTGATTTCTGTATACTCCACTTCTGTAGAACATAAGCTATCAAACACGAAAAACACATTGTTGTAGGTATAGAAAAATTTCTGCGTCTGTTGAAAACTTACGTGAAGTTTGTAACAGTCGATTGAGTCCATCCTCTCTCGTAAACATTTCGTAAAATAAGAGTGTATCGTAGTCCAAAAAAACTTCGTTTCTGCTTTACCTCCCTTGCAAAGTGAGGATCGAAGGGTGCTACACCTATCTCTGGTATACCTAATGCAGAAATACGAAGTTAGTTAATACCTGTCAGTTGCATTAAATGTAAGTAACTAACCGGCACTCAGTTTAAGCTATGATAAATAAGTTAGCTATACTTATTATAGAGTAGGTAGATAGGTACCTACACTAGAGGTAGAGATCAAATTAGTCAATTCAAAATGAAAATCTTGAAGTGTTGTATGAGTTGGATTTTTTTTATTTCGCTTTACCTACCAACTGTTGCTCGCGCGCGAGATCGTCTGAATTTCATGGGATTACGAAGATATCCGGGATAAAATGAAATGCAACTCGCCGCAACTATATGACTTTCTCTTGGTGAAAGTATTTTTTAATATCGGTTAAGTATTTTTGTAGTTTATCCATTAGGTATTTAGGTACAAACAAACACCCAATCCATCCGTACTATAATATTATAAATGCGAAAATAACTCTGTCTGTCTGTCTGTCTGTTACGCTTTAACGCTTAAATCGCTGAACCGATTTTGATGAAATTTGGTACAGAGATAGAATAGACCTTGGGAAAGAACATACGCTATCTTTTATCGCGAAAAAGAGGCTTTAAGGGGTTGAAATAGGGGACGAAAGTTTATAAGGTGGAAGTTCGTCGCCGTCGAAGATAAAACCATGAAACTTGACATTTAGGCACTTAATACGAAATAAATCTATATTTGTTTAAGCTTTTTTAAAAATTCGACTTGTGAAATAGGGGATGAAAATTTATATGGAAGGTCGTCATTTTCGAAGATAAATCAATGAATCTTTATTAAACTTGCCATTTCGGCACGTGATAAGAAGTAAATAGATATTTGTTCGCGCGTTTTTTTAATTCTTCGTGTAAGGGGGTGAAATAGGGGATGAAAGTTTATATGGAAGATCGTCATTCTTGAAGATAAATCGATGGTTCACTATGAAACTTGGCAATTGGGCACGTGATAAGAGATGAATAGATAATTGTTCGCGCGTTTTTAAAATTCTTCCTATGAAGGGGTGAAATAGGGGATGAAAGTTTATATGGAAGATCGTTATTGTCTCACAAATTTATCTCACATATAATATCACAATTACATTACAATGTCTAATACTAAGTCTTCTTAAGATTAGGCTAAGAGACTTAGCCGAGTGGGCTGAATATTTGTTTATTACGTTTTGTTGTTAAACGTAAAGATCAGTTTTCTCGTCTAGGAAAATAGGAATTTATATATTGTATTCCAATCCAATTTGTGACAAAGCGTAAACAAAGACGCCATTAACCCGACCATAGACATTTAGTGATGTGAAAACCTAGAACCTATTGCAAAATAATTGTTCTTTTTAATGAAACTTGGCATTTGGGCACGTCATAAGAGATAAATAGATATTTGTTCAAGCGTTTTTGAAAATTTTACCTGCGAGAGTTGATGTTAACAGAGGGGATGATCCAGTGTTAGCAGAGCCTTCTAAGCTTAAGAAAAATGTTCGCAATGTGGGGTCATTTTAGATGGCTTATTGACATAGACATTAAAAATTATAATTTTCAGATTTTTCTTATTTATTGTAGAAGTACCCTATTACTTTTTCTGTTATGCGATTTACATGGAAATAGCTTTTTAATGACTGTAGCTTTTGATTGCCTTGACTTAGAAGTTTGATTTTTTACAGCTTCCGGGACTATTGACCTGAGTTTAGGGTTTCAATTTCAACTCGATACCGATACTCCGCGCGTTTACGAGATAAAGTGTCTTGACAGACAGACGCACAGACGGACAGCAAAGGGTTCAATTTTTTCCTTTTGAGCTACGGAACACAAAAAAACATTTGTTCCGGCGCTTTCAAATTTCGATGAAAGTTCTTAAGGAATTCCAACCAAATTACTATAAGTATATTTATCGGAAATATGTGTAGCTATGCTTAGAAAAAATACCGTCTTAATTACAATCCTACCCTCCTAACTTACAAATAAAGGACGTAAGGTGTCAAGAGTTCACTGTGAAGAATTAAGTAGTCCTTTTATGTTGGCAGGGTATTGCTAAAATGTGGCTTCCCGCAAAATATTTATGTTTTACCAAAGAACATGGATGGATGGATGGATGGAAGAACACAAAAGATTTTTTTAAATATTTATAGCAATGTTTTAATATAGATTATTTTCAGTGAACCGTAGAAGTTTTTATGTGCTATTATTGGCAAAATAGGTATCCTAAATAAATTAAATACTTCCCAAAGTTACCTACTATTCCACGCGGACGAAGTCGCGGGCAAAAGCTAGTTAAATATAATCTTAATTTCAATATTTATTTATTCGATCGGTCAGTGCATGATTAATGGCGAGGCATCTTGGTGTACTTAGGTAGGTACCTACAGTCGCCATCAAAAAATCGGAGATTTCAAGGTGCTCGTAAATATCTAAACACGACCATTATCGTGCGACGGCCCGCGGGGAGCGCGCCAGTGCCGACAGCATCTTGAGCGTGATAGCGGTTAGACTGGAATTGTCGCAAGCTATATCACAGAATAACTAATAGTACTACGGTATACAGGGTTATTTGTAAATCACTAGCATCCCCTCAACCCCAAACTCCCACCACTCAAACAAATGTCTCTTGTTTTACGGCACCATTTTAAAAAGTCGTAAAACAAAATGCATTTTAACTTCTCATGCTTGTAAAGTTCGTATTTATGTTGGATCTAGGCGACATAAAACGACTTTTTATGCTCTAGTGCATAAAGTAAAATCTTCGTCTAAGACCAAGGCAATCAGGTGTAAACAGCCACAAACACAGAAGTTTCTACATGTTTTTTTAAATATTTTTTTATTTATATGAAACTAAAAATCAATTAAAATAGATAAATAAAACTAAAAAAAAAAGAATTATAATAGTAATGCGTGAACAATAAAAAGGTACATAGTAAGTGAATAATTGTTTCCACTATTGCTATTTCATTTCCTCGCCATCGAAGTGAAAAGCAGTGTAAAACTCGAGCATCGACCACTCGACCCATTTTCCCCTCGACGGGTCTATCCACCCTCGCCGTACCGGCTCTTTTGATTTCCTTCTTAAAAATACAATCATTTTTTGACATTAACATTAATATGCTGACATTCATTAATAGTACATTACTGCAGAGGCCATGAAGTAAGGGATTGATGGAAGAGTTCGGGGTAGAAACGAGTCCAGCAATCCCTGTTCTGGCCGAGGCTTGTATAGTTCTTTTCTCAAACAATGTGAGGAAATATTTCATCCATCCATCCATCCATCCATCCATCCATCCATCGCATCGCATCGCATCGCATCGCATCGCATCGCATCGCATCGCATCGCATCGCTTCGCATCGCATCGCATCGCTTCGTATCGCTTCGCATCGCATCGCATCGCTTCGCATCGCATCGCATCGCTTCGCATCGCATCGCATCGCATCGCATCGCATCGCTTCGCATCGCATCGCATTATGTAGGGAGGTGGTAGGGAGCCATAAATGAGAAACTTCATGTCTCCATTTCGTGACCTTAACGCATACATTTCCAAGCATGTTTGAGAAAATTTACTTTTTTACCAGTTTTGAAGCTAGTTTATGAAAAGTTTTATTCAAAGCATGAGAGCAAATTAATTATCTCACGTGTGCTTCCGGCGAGAATCGAATCTTTGTCTAGAACCCGAAGTATATATTCGAAATTGCGCTGTACATAAATGCGCGGCACAAAATTTGACCCACTCGCCATACATAATTACCTATAACTGCATTCATTTGAGGGCCAGATTTTTTTAAAAGATAAATAAGAACGGATAATTTCACAAAAATTATGCTTATATTAATTATGCAGTAGGTACCTAACTTAAAAATTATATAATATAATAATAATATTATTGATTTTATTATCCACAACCCGATGAGTAATTTTTAAGTTAGGTAGAGCTAAGTACTGCATAATTATTTGCTAATTTATTTCACAAATCATTTTAAATATCAATTTAATTTCCACATTTTAGTTGTACATTTTGTATGAAAAACCCCCTCCCCTATTGAAATCGCCAACACCATGCGGATCATTTTAAATTGTGACCAGCCATATTTTTAGTCTAGAAATAAGGAAGTCTCATAGAAACTCCCCCTAATAAAACGAAAGCTACTTCTTCTTCCTTTATCTTTGCCTACGCAGATCATTTTTATTTTTAATCAGGACCCTGTAAGTATACCAATTTTCATAATGCTGTCCAGAAATGAGAAAATTTCCATACAATCTTTACCCCCCATTTTACCCTTTTAGGGGGGATTTTTATCCACTTTACTTACATAGTTAATTTTTAATTGTAATCGAAAACTTATACACCTATTTTCATACTTCTTAGTCCAGAAATGAGAAAAATTCCATACAAACTTTACCCCCCATTTTACTCTTTTAGGGGGAATTTTATCCATTTCACTTACACAGATAATTTTTAATTGTAATCGAGAACTTATACACCTATTTTCATACTTCTTAGTCCAGAAATGAGAAAAATTCCATACAAACTTTACCCCCCATTTAACTCTTTTAGGGGGGAATTTTATCCATTTCACTTACACAGATAATTTTTAATTGTAATCGAGAACTTATACACCTATTTTATAGTTCTAAGTCCAGAAATTAGAAAATTTCCATACAAACTTTACCCCCCATTTTACTCTTTTAGGGGGGAATTTTATCCATTTTACACAATGACAATGAAAGAATGACATCCACTTGTCCGATCTCTGGTATTGACACATAAAAAAACTTTATTTTTTTGGTGTTTTTTTTTTTATAAGCAGGTAAAATTGGGTGGTTCAGGGTAGTGGCTTTGTCGCGTGGTCGCAAAATACATCGTACCTGGTTTAAATTGTTTTAGTACCTCGTTTGAAGTAAGGCCGCAGGTTGTTGAAGGCTTGCTTCATGCAAGAATCAAATTGTGGAGACTTCTTCTTGCATGCAGACAGTATTTTTCCTGAAACAGATTAATAAGCTGTCGTATCAACTATCTCCTTGCCTGTACTTATAAAATAACATGTTCCTGATCCTGACTAGGTAGTTCATTGCCGCCCAACCAAAACTACTGGAGCCACAGTTACCGCTTCGGAGCCACTTTTAGCAATTTTAGGTTTTAAGTTTGACAAAAACGGTACAATAGTGACACGTTGCTAGCCTGTCGCCTGCGGTATACCTTAACCTATATCCTCAGTCGCCTCTTACGACATCCTCACGGGTAAATTAAATAATGCCCTTATTAATCGCTTGCCCCATGACATTATATTATACATATTAGTAACCTAACTTACCTAAGTTGGCAAATCATTAGGAACGAACGCCGTAAGATCGAATATGAACAAAACTCCACAAAAAAATACCACTTACTACCTGTGAAAGCTTAGGATATTTAGTCCATTTTCTTTTTACCCATTCGCGACTTGCACCCACGAAGTACACAAGCACGACTATTTGCAACTCAGTTATCAGAAAATAAAGCTACAGTACCTTATTTATACGAGCTTTTATTTAGTTTCACCTGTCCTGTTCTGTCTGTCTGTCTGTAATCAAATCTTGCAAGTTAAATTCGACCAACTTCCAGTAGTTGGATTGACTTGAAATTTAGTTTACTGTTATAGATTTCGTGATAATAGGTACAATAATCCGATAGTGACATCCTGGTAGTCCGACCAGGATCGTCACTACAATTCGGATCGAACTCATCAACGGGTACGAGGGTCAAACTGAAAGTTCTTAGAAAATCAAAAACTGAGCAAACTAGCAAGTTATTAGTTTTATTATATCTTTTCAAAATAGTGTCCATTCACATCAATACACCGCTGCATCCGATGGAACTACTGGGAAAAGCACTTAGCCCACTCGGCCTTAGGGGTCTCATCGACGGCCTTTTGAAACGCACCCACTGCTACCTCGGTGTTCATAAAAAGTTTTCCTCGAAGTTTTTATTTTATTTTCGGGAATAAATAACAATCGCAAGGTGCGGGGTCGGGGCTATACGGCGGGTGACCCAGTAATTCTACGTCTAACGTCACTAAATAGTCGACCGTTCGCTTGGCGGTGTGCGACGAGGCGTTGTCGTGGTGAAGAAGGATCCTACTTCGAGGTCGTTTCTCCCGAATTTTTTCCAATACAAGTGGCAAACAATTGTTAGTGTACCACTCTGCAGTAACTGTTTTTTGATCCTGTAAAACAATTGTCGCATAGTGACTTGTCCTTCCGAAGAACGAGGCCACCATCTTTTTTACCACGCTTCGACCGCTCTTCACTTTAGTTGGTAACTCCTCGAAAGGAAACAACCATTGAGCAGACTGTCTCTTGGTTTCTGGATTATAACAGTAAACCCAACTTTCGTCACCCGTAAGTATGTCGAAAACAGCATTTGAGTCACCTCCGTTAAATCTTTGAATCATTTGACGGCACCAATCAACCCGACGGAGTTTTTGGGCCTCGGTCAAATTATGAGGTATCCACCTCGCACAAAAAATTCCAAAAAATATTATAAATGAAACGGATACAAAATTCGGATCTGTTGTCAGGCAGACATTAATATCAAAGGCGTATTATAAAGTTAATGATTATATCATGGACAGGGATATTTGGAAATAATTCCGATCCGCATTAGCGATCCCTTCAAATAGCGAACCTACTGTGTTAAAAATAAAGTTGTGTTAAATACTTGTGATGTATACATATCATTTAATAATATTGTACCTAAATCTGTTTAAAAAAATATATACCTCGTTGAGTTTCTTGCCGGATTCTTCTCAGCACAGGTTTTTCCAAACCGGTGGTAGATTTTTTTTTGACATTCAAAAGAGCTTGTTATAGCCTAAATTGAATAAAGATATTTTGACTTTGACTTTGAAAGCTTCCTGACCGCTAAATGTTCATGGAGGATTTTATGCACTTGACTCATACCGATGCCTAAGCTTATCCAAATCTGCTGATACGTCACTCTTTTGTCAGTCTCTATCATATGCCGCACAACACTGATTTTATTTTCAGTCGCCGCCGTAGAAGGCCGTCCCTCACGCAGATCATCGGTGAGATTAGTGCGACCACGTTTAAACTCATTAAACCAGTTGTAAATGGTCGCACGAGATGGGGCTTCATCATGAAAGGCCAATCGAAGTCTATCATAACTTTCTTGTTGACTTAAATGACATCGAAAGTCATAAAAAAATCATTGCACGAAAATTTCCTCGCGTTAAATTTATGTTGACGTGACACAGACAATTTTCAATTTGCCGCCAAATCGTAAAACAAATGACAAATGAATGAAATACATACTCAATAATATTGGCAAAGAGTTCCATTTTCAAAATTTAAACTTACTTTTTTATTATATTGTTTACAAGTGGCCAGTTCTAAAAACTTTCAGTGTCGCCCTCGTAATTGGCATAGACTTGAAATTTGGTATGCAAATGTGGTTTGGGTGACAATACAAGTACAGTCAGTAAAAAAGCTTACCAAAAACTTATTCATAATAAATCATGAAAACTCCGACAGATGCGTGAGTGTTTTTCGACAACATACTCGTAGTAGCACCCGACTAAATTAAATACTTAACATTTTATTTGAATAGCTGCTTAAACGACCGATGATTTTTTTACATGACCGGAATAATTACCTTCAAAATTTACCAATAGCCATCTGGTTTCAGGCTGTGTTTATGCAAAAGTAATAATAGTAATAATCAGGTATGCTTGGCAGTTGGCTGCTACAAGGGGTCTATTGGATCATTAATGTCTTTGATCCGGAATGATTCTGATATGGCTACAAATTAGGAAAATTCAAAAGATGTCAGACCTCACACAAAATATAAATCGTAAATTTCATGTGATACAGCCACATAGATCGGTATAGCTCTATATACCTAGTACGCGTAGAGCGCTTTCCATTACGAGCATCGTATTGAGCAAATGGTACTTACCGACAGCCTGCACTTCCTGGTCAGTCTTTGCCATTTGCAAAAAAGACAACCATGTTATCCAAATTTGAACAATAACATACTTTGTTAAAATCATATCTCTAAAAATGCCGACCGATCACAGAAAACTATCGATTTGGATTATAGATACTCTTATTATTCGAACAACACTATCAATAACTTTTCTAAAACCGATATACTGCATAACGTTCGCAAGGCCCTACATGTTTCGTTAGACTACAGGTTGTAGATTTGCGCTGGACAACTAGGCGAGAGCAACAAGTCTACAAAATATATAGTCATCCCTCCTACCTCTAGGCCCCAACATAAGTTCCTTGTTGAGTACCTACCGTGCGGTGAGTGCAGTGTAGAGTTATATTATTTACTAGCTTCTGCCCGCGACTTCGACCGCATAAAATTTATCTCACATATAATATCACAATTACTTTACAATGTCTAATACTAAGTCTTCTTAAGATTAGGCTAAGAGACTTAGCCGAGTGGGCTGAATATGTGTTTATTATGTTTTGTTGTTAAACGTGAAAATCAGTTTTCTCGTCTAGGAAAATAGGAATTTATATATTGTATTCCAATCCAATTTGTGACAAAGCGTAAACAAAGACGTCATTAACCCGACCATAGAGACATTTAGTGATGTGAAAACCTAGAACCTATTGCAAAATAATTGATCTGTTCAGTAAGTAAATCGATTATTTTTTAATTGAATAGATCAACGTATTTTTGTCTATTTTATTATTTACAATACTTGATTTAATTCCAAAGACTGTTTATTCAATTATAAAAGTAAGCAGTAAGTATATAACTATTTTTTAATTTTAAGGAAAGTAAATAAAAATCGCTTATTCGTTATTAATCAATGAAACTGACATGAGCTTCTATGGGTATGCAGATGAAAAACAGGGTCGGTATTTCCATGTTGGTATTATCCGAGCCGGTGTCACCTGTCAAAACGATCGAGTCAAAGACACATAAATTTTTTAATGTTTTTTATTCTGGACTATGGAACCACCCTTAACCGACCGGACTGTCGTAATTTTGCTCTTTCATTTTTTAAATTAATTGATGCTACTTAAAAATCTGATATTTTTTTCTGTTCTATAGAAAGGTTATTCCTATCAATAATAAAAGTTTAAAAATTTTCATCCATTCCCCATTGCAGTCTCGAAGAGGACTGGGCATAACCCTTTGTCTGTCGGCATAGGAGGAGAACGAAGTTCACTTTAGTTTTCACTTCCTAATAGTAACTGCTTGAATGCCTGTATTTTTTCTATCTTTGGCCATTGTAGATCAGACACTAATTTACTCGTCACTAAAACAAACTTGACCTGAAGTCGCCCCGCCACCTTCGACTTAATTAAGTTATGAGAACACAACCTTATGGCATCGTTAATGTATTATAAGTATTTTTAACTATATGGACGAAATTTGGTATCTATTGAAAGTAATCCTTACCCAAAAAGTTAGTAGCAAAAGTGACGTAAATCGACGACTTAAAGGTCCTAGTTTAAGAAATAATTATGTCGCAAATACATCTAATTATGCACGTTAAAGATGAGATAATGTCGCACCTTTAGGATGAAACCGACACAATTCGAAATATTCACATTTCTAAAATAAATTTTGTACTTATAAAACAAAATATGATTGAGTTTTAAAATGAGAACATTTTGAATTGTGCCAGTTTCTTTCAAAATGTGTGATGTGTACTATTGGTCGACTTTCGAAGTAATTTGTTTGTTTGTTTGTTTGTTTATACTCTTTATTGTACAAAAAGGAAAAACAAAAAGGTTACATAAATAAAAGTAGTAATTTTACCTAATATTTCGACTTATTCCCAACCATTAAGATTCCTACTTTGTGGTTTACGGATTAAGTAAAATTTACGTATTAATATCTCTATTTTTTGACTCGGTAGTAAAAATGTACAATAAGTGAAAATAATTGGTGCGTATGATGTAATTTTTACTTAAACTAGTGAGATATTCTTCAGCCTAGGAAAAAACACTTAAAAGGTTTGCTGGGCAGCTTAGGCAGATCATGAAATTCCTAGGCATAATATCATGAAACGCTGCAATATCGGTCCTGGCACTTCGCCCGCCGCTGCCGCGGCACGCTCGCTCCGCTCGTTCGGCTCGTGCGTTGTGGCACAGAATATATATATAATAGTACTAACGTACAGAATGGCCACGCTCCGCCCCGCTCCGATTCGAGTTAACCCCCCCTCAAGTGCAAATTGCAGGAAAACCGCAGGAAAGCAGTCGGGTGCGCAACGCGATGTAATGTCGGCCGCACGGCACTAAGTTTGGGAGCAATAATAGAAATAACGCTTTCTGAAATTATCGCGATTAATACATGAAATAACTATCTACCGAATAATTAGTTTAAGTTTGTAGTCGTATATCTATTGTAATTAATAGTACATTGTGTCTTAAGGGCGGTAAATAAGGAATTACGAACGAGAGTCTATTAGAAGCCCGAAGTCGAAGACTGAGGGCTTTAATGAGTCGATGTTCGTAATTCTAGTACCGCCCTTGCGACATACAATGTTTTTCATCACATTTGCGAGTAAAATTTTATATTTCTAAAAGAAAAAGTATAATTCTTCCAAATATTGGCGTTACCTTAGGCTGCGCTCTTGGCAGCGCCGCCCTCCCCCTCCCTCAGCATGTGCCTGAGCCGCGTGTGCATGTGTTCCTGCAGCAGCGCGCGCAGCGCAGCAGTATAAGTACGGGCGCTCTGACTCATTTACCGACCTTGGGCTTCATGACAACAATATTAGTACGGGCAATGACTCATTTACCGACCACGGGTTTCATGACAAGCACATAAAGGTCGAGGGTTTTATTTGGGGGGTTGCCACCAAGGTAGCCTGCATGTTTCGACGCTGTTTACGAGCAAGTGTGATGAAAAAATAATAATGCTTAAATACACAGACAGACACATTTTAAATAGGTTTAAATATAAATAGATAAGATTAACGATTACATTTATTTGCACATATCTAAGCCATACCTACATAGAAGTACCTTAAAATGTCATTGGTAGTACTTATAGTACTAGGGTTTTGCGATAGTCAGCCCTGTGTAGCTTACGCACACATTGGCGCATGTGCAGACGTAATCGTGCTTATGTAGATCATTTCCAGGCACATCGTGATATGCCTGGCCAACTTTTAGGCATATCATGAAATGGCGCCATTTCACATATGCCTAGGATTCGTCAGGAGGATTCGTGATCAGGCGGATTTTACGATCGGCCGCCGACATCGATAAATCGACTTCAAGACCTATACAATACAACCATACCCCACACTATAAGGTTAGACGAGAAAAAAATCTCCCCCAACTAACGTCAATGGAAGGTACCTACCCTAATAAAATAGTAGATTATTGTCGTGGCCTGGAAGTAGGCAATTGCTGGCTGAGTTGAGAATTAAATGGATGAGCTTGCGAGTCCGTTTAACTAATACGAAGCCAGTAATTTCTATTCCAGCCGAGAATAATACAAAGCTTTTCTCAAAAATGATGAAGGAAAAGAACTAAATTGGAATAAACCTTTTCTCAACAAAATATATTAATACATTTAATTTGATTCCAACAAAAATTTTTATGCTTTCCCGCCTTTTTTCATAAAAAAACCCGTAGACAAACTGTCTCACAGTTTGGCGAACATTTAATTTAAGGTACAATGTATTTGCATTTTTTATTTAAATAAATTGAAAAAAAAAATTGAAAAAAAGATGTATTTTTCCACCGAAAACACCATAAGCTGTTTCAGATCCAATAATAATATTCTGGAGTTCCAACAAAATAACTGATAGCAGCCATTTGAGTTGGCTGTATACGACTTGTGCCAACATTTCCATGGTCGTTTTCACTTTTTAAAAAGTTTGAGACTCGACAATAATAAATTACTGTCGAGCTAGCGCGCCTATGCAATCTTTTCAACTTTTTAATTTGTCACTGACCATAAATTATGCACTTAGCCTTCTGATATGTAAGGAATAATGTAGATTTTTACGGTCATTTTTGAGAAAAATTAATTACTACATTTTATTTTACCACTTTGTCGGCATACTTTTCTACATATACCTTCTTACTATTCAAGCAAAATTACAGCTTTGTAGCGCTAATAGAGCCAAGCCGCGGATGGACGGACAGGCAGACATGGTGAAAGTAGGTACTTAGGTATATACATATAAGGGTTCCGTTTTGCCATTTTAGCAACGGAACCCTAAAAAAATGCTTTTGATAAAGTATTAAAGTAGGTATATCAGTTTATTTTAATTTCGTAAAATTTATAAATAGGTACATTAATTTACGAAACTCTGATGAATTTCAATTGCTTGTATAAAGTTTTTATTTTTGATAGAGTAACTGCAAAGTGCAAATATTTATTCATTTTACATGTCCTAATAGAAATATAACTTTTTGAAATAATTGCTTAGCTTACTTATTATGAGTTATGGCTCTACCAATAATAGCCCCTACCAATTACTATTCTGCGCACCTACCTAAAACAATAATATACTCGAGTCCAGAATTAGGCGAACCAATTTGACAGTTCATTGCTCATTGCAGACAAATGTTGCCACAGTTTCACCAGTGCTGTAATATCGATATTAAAATATAACTTACTATCGATATAAAAAAAAGTTAATAAGTACGAAATAATAATAAAATAAATCTTTTATTTGAAAGATTTGTTAAAAACCTGTTGAACATCGGTAAGGTCGTCGTTCGCCATTTTGTTTTGTTGACGTTTCATTCATTCGATTGAACTGACATTGGTTTGCTGGGTCATGCCATCGGTCTCCCGTTATTGTGATTTTTTTCTAATGTCGTTGATTTATTTTTAATTGTGTTATCCTTTATGTCGTTTTGGGCCTAAAGCTATGGAAATAAATCCCAAAAGTGGTAAACATTTTCATTCCGCGTCTACACGAGGTTATATCGACATATTTGTATTGACATATTCCTATGACTATATATTTTTTGCTATGTCTGGTAACATTTTCAGCTGTCAATCTAGTTCGCCTTACTCTGGACTCGAGTATAGGTAGTTGGTATAAGTATCTACCTCTAAATAGGTACGTTCGCTTCCATTGCCAACAATAAATTGTGCGTAACACTAATAATTGCGCAATATTAATCGAACGACACATCGCAATCAGCTTTAATGACGTTCGACCTTAAGCAGTGCCATCGCTTTCTATCGTACCGTGTTCCCTCCACCGAGCTGTCCAGTATGCTTAGTGTATTTTCCCGTTCACAAAATACGTCTCGATCGCGTTCGCGTTAAATAAAATCTCAATTTGTATGGAAACACGGACAGTGCCTCTAGCGGAAAGTTTGTGCAACAACTTTTGTGAGTGTAGGTTTGCTAGTTGCTACGTAAACTATTTTGTCCGCGTATCGTAACGAAAACGGGTGACGACGCCGCACCGTGGATATGTGGCGGCTACGTATCCTCGATGTCCTCGATAGAACGCTCGATTTACGTCTTCGAATAGTAAACGAATGTTTTGTGAAAACGCCACACTAGAGGCACAGCAGGGGCCGAGCACGTCGCCCAGTCGCCCGGCCTCGCATCACGAGTCACGAGCGCCGACCTCCCGCCTGCTATGACTAACTACGACTTCGTCAAGGAACTTTGAAGGTCGTCCAATCTTTTACAACAAACTTTTGAAAAATTCCAATCGGATTAGTATTTTTTACCCCGTCAATATTATACTCATGCTCGAAAGAAGTTCAACACTTTTAGTACTTTGTCGCAGTAAACCACCTCAAAACTAGAAAGTTCAGTAACTAGTCAAAATACGTACTGAAATTGATAAGGTGTGCTTTTATACTTTTTTTTATCAATAAAAAATAATTTGGAATATTTTTGGATTGGAACTTTCATTGTCTTTTTTTATTTTATCGATTGTTAAAGTTTGTTAAAGTTTTGTAAGAGTGAACACATTTTTGAATCCAGTAGATTGGCAGATCCTTAGGGACGGGCTGGAGCTTAAGGCACTATTCATTAGGCACGGCATCACACCACTGTTACCTGATACAGATTTACAACTACAAACTTAACTTTTAGACTAACGGTGCCTAGGTAGGTAGTTATGGTATGGCTATAACCATATATGGACTATCCGGCGTAAGCCAGAAGCCAATAAGGGTGCTACATTTTTTATAATATTTATATTTATTTCTCGTAATACTTACAATAGATTACAACTTATAACTAAATAATTACCGCCGTAATCAGAGGCATTTATTACTGATACTTGAAACGTTAATTCAAATGAATTGAGTTCTAAGTTGTTATTGTGTTGAATAACAATCTTTTTAACTTGCTCCTGCGCATCAGGAGAGGAGGAGCGAGGTAAAATTTTCATTCATATAGACTTTCGCAAGTTAATGCCTGAATCTATCAATTTGCTATCAACGTTGACCATGACTGAATTAGTTCATTGTAATGAACATTTCTGAAGTAGGTAGGTAAGCTAAAATGCAAGAAAAATATTCATTAAAATATATGGTACCACTATGAAAAGTTTGTGGTGACATTCGGCAGAACCCTGTCGCAGTCAGCGTTTGCCTCACTTATCAGAAAAAACTTAATAAGGGCAGCAAGGTCTCCCTGCGACAGGGTTTTACCGAGTGTCACTTACGAACTTGTCAAGGTAGTTGTTATTAATAATTATATTCTGTAATTCTGTGATTGAATCAAGTTAAAGATTATTTGATACAAACTTTAACGCTGTATCTAAAATAGTTTCACTTGTAACTAAAAATAATGTAGGTAAAAAAAATCTTGCAACTATAGTTGCAACTCGATTTTTACCCGCTTCCAGTGTCCGATTGGCTTGTAATTTGGTAAGTAGATGTAGAGCTAGCTCCAACATAAACGTAACAATAGCTAAAGCGAATACAAATACAATAGAAATGGTTTTTAAAACATGACAAAATGAAACAAGTTAAGTACCGTAGGTGTCATCTGTTGGCGACCGTGAAAGTGCTTCGAGACCAAAAACATGGAGCTAACAATTACTATTCGTACCTAGGAGCCAACACAGGAACACGAACGTTTATTCTTCTTTCTTATTCGCGCCAAGAGGGCGTAGGAAGAGCAAGAAAACACAAGAACAAGTTCGATTCACCGATAAATAAATGGATCATGTAAGTGTATGTATACATGTATAGGATACTCGTTTGTTCGTTAGGTCTAAATGCACGATTGGAAACCGACTAACAAAAGGCCAATCTGATGAGTAGGAGACGCCGTAGGAGATCAGTCCTATCCGTTAGAATGTGCCTAATAAATATTTTATTATTATAACGAACGATAGGTACATAATAAATATGTATTTCCACTCTCGATTCTTTTCCTTTAATAAAAGTTTGCCGAAGTCTATCTGCACACCCTTGCTGATTAGACATGACATGAGCCTAAAAGTTTACCTTTTCTTCATTCATATACTCGAAGGTATATTTCTTCATTAATTTTGACAGTATATATTATATGGGTACAAGTTTTGTAATTTCTAAAAAAAAATATTCTGTGTAGTGTATTTCACACCGTTGCCTCCTACCTGACCAATATTTTTCGATCGTTTGCGTTTTCTATGCTTTGTGAGAAATTGTACCTAATGAATCACTTATAATACTTTGCATTTGCTTGTCTGGGCCCATCAGGCGATTTATAGAGATCTCCGGGCCCATCTGTACTGGGTCCTATGCATAGAGTGTATTATGCTCTCAAAACTAAGGTTCGAATTTGGAGGCACATATTATAAATGTCAAGACCCCAAGGTCAGCTACCACACAAAAGTCGAGATGGAAATTATACGTAGTATACGTATGCATTATGTGTTAACGGCCGACACTGCTTCCTGCTGCAAGAGGAGAGGCGCAGGCGAGGGCCAGCAGCCGGCGCGGCGGCTAATCGACGATCCAGTCGTCGTAGGGGATGTGGTCGAGGATGCGCGCCAGAAATCGGGACATCTTGTCGGCCAGGTCGCGTTTCAGCTCCGGCTTCATTTCCTTCAGCAACTCCTGCGCGTTCGTGTTGATGAAAAGGTTCAACGCAGCCTCTGTCAAATAAAATTATTTTATAGCTATGCTCGATGATCCATAGAAGGAATAGATCCAATGGATGGAAGGAATCCAATGAAGTAATGTTTTGGAACATTTTGATAACAGCCTTTATTACCGAAAGGACCGTTCCCTCAAAGTTAAATTTTGCATTCAATGTGCATTTTGGTTTGTGCACAGTGCGGTCTAATAATTATTGTTTTATAAATATATAAATAATATAAATAATTGTTTTATCTAGATATTAATAAAATATGTCCACGAGTACGAATGCCTATTTGCGTATGTATAGTAAAGTATTTTTCTCAAACATGCTATGCAATGTTTATGTACAGTTTAGTAGTCCTGTACCTACACTTGCAGTTGTAGTGAGATGCAGGTTTCAGGAGCGCGGAGAAAGATATCTTGATTTGAAGTAAGATAGTTTATTAAGTTTAAGATATAATGATAAAAGTTAGCTGTTTCTTTCTCTTGATGTTTGTTATACAACAGTTAGTTACTCACTCGAGTGTTTTTTCATTACCCTCATATTAAGTTATTTGTTGCCGCGTAAGTAGGTGGCGAGTAAGCATAATAAAAATGTACGGTGGTGAGACCGTACAGTTTATGTTGTGTTCCTTAAAACAGGCTTCAAAATATACTGTTGCAGGCCTAGGCCTGCAAGACAACAGTATTTTGTTTCAATGCAAAACGTCAAATATCCACGATAAAGGCCATTATAGATAGGTACATGACTTGAAATTAATAATTTGTATTTCTATGGTTAATTTATCAGTTACTAAATAAATTCACAGGACTATGAATATTCTATATGTAAATACATATTTAAATATTGCCAACGCGTTTTACGTCAAATTACAATTAAATTTACATAATAGAGTATAGCTGATTAAATGGGCTGCAGTTCGTGTATATGATCCTAAAAGTCGAACAGCTAATACTATAAAAAAAGTTTTGGCGGGAAAATTTACAAGTGTCAATGTCTTTTTTTTATTGGACTTGGGCTTTAGCCATTTTGCAAGTAAGTGCCATTGTCATTACTAAAGTTTCGTTTAGAAACGTGATACGTGATTTTGTGATACGTGATTTTTTATTTTTGCAGTCCGTTATATCTACATGTTATATTTTTTTTTGATTATTTCAACGTTTTAAAAATTAACGTTAGAATTAAATAAACACTTATTGTTAGAAACCTCTACGGTGCTCTGCGATGACATCTAATTGAACTTTGTATTTTTTTACCGTTCTGTGTCACTCTAAAATAAATGGTGAATCGTAAACATTGGTTTTCCTCTGTATTAGGATTTTCTTATGGTTTTTATCAACTTATATAGATGGTATTTATAATTTGAGTCTGGTACAATTTTAGTTGTCTTATGAATAAAACATTGATTTCTAGGAGTTTTTATTTATTTTAGTGCATGTTTGAGAAAATCACTATAAAAGCCTCGGCGTTAAAGAACACGCCGAGGCTTGTTTACCTATCCGGCCTCGCTTCGTTCGGCCGTCTATACCTACATACATACTCGGCCTGCAAGCCTTTCTTTCCCGGCCTCTGCAGTAATGTACTATACTTACGCAGTACTGCATTTCCGTTCTGTAAGTTTTCGACACCCATTTGTATGTCCTTGACGGAGAAGTCGAGCTTGAGCTGCTGCAGCCGCAGGTAGGTGCGGCCGTCGCGCTCATATGGCGCCCCACGGAAGTACACCTTCGCCTTCACGCCGTCTGTACCACACAACACTTTCACTCGCCATAAACAAGTAGTTCCATTTCCCACAGAATCATGCAGTAACGATGTGTTTGTTTGTGGGTGTCTGTACATGGAGGATGGTGCGTTTATTAATATTAATTAACAGCTCTCAGCTCAGCTCTCTGTCTCGTGGAAATTTATAGAAAATCCTCCTAATCTTAATCTTAATCTCCTAGTCTTATTATTGTTAGTGCACTTCTACTATCTTTAAAAACATGTGTGCTAAATTATTATTTAGCTCTAGTGGTCTAGTCTAGGCTGTGTCTTGTCTGTCAGTCAGAAGTCAAGTTACTCATTTATAAGTATACTCTGGTATACTATAGATTTTTCTCAAACATGACATGAAATATTGACGTTGTGCTACAAGTAATAGGCCGGGAAGTATCGCGCTGCAGGCGCTGCGGTTCGCCTGCCGGCGCGCGGTCGCTCTAGCGGCCTGCAAAGAGATTTCATACAAATTTCCCGCCCTCGGCTGGCCATGCGACCGTCTTTTGTTTCAACGCGAGCTGCGGTACGGCGCGCGCCCGCCGCCAGCACCACCGCCTGCAGCCGCCGCGCCAGCAGCCACACAACACGGCGACCAGACTAGCGTCCCGCCAGCTTCATTTCTTGTTTGTTTTTATTTTGTTTCATGTCATGTTTGAGTAAAGCACTATACAAGCCTCGGCCGGAACGCGGGGTTGCCGGCCTCGCATCCCTATCCGGCCACCCCCTACTTCCCGGCCTCTTCAGTAATGTACTATTCATGCCGCAGGTACTTACTCGGCCTCAGCTTGTACCTGGCCAGTGCCTAGTATATCATGAGTCAGGCGATGTTGATTTCGTTGTGAGGTGTGTATACTCGTAAGTATACTGACCGTATTCGCCCCAGTAGTCGCCGCCGCCGGAGGCGCGCACAAGCAACAACACGCCTGAGGAGCGGTACCGCGCACGCGCACTGATGTGCGGCCCGAAAAGCGTCAGCTGGAACTGGTGGCTCTCCAGGTCCGACCTGCGTATGAGTTGCTCGTCATAACAAGTTGTTCAGGTTATTGGGTTTTCATCATTTATATAAAATCACATTAAACATAAACAATGTGCTCACCTGACGTTTGTGATGGTCATGTTGGATACCCCGGTGGCGTGGATGTCTTTGAAGGTAGCTCGGTAGCCGTCCGGGCCACCACCCAGCGCGATAGACAGCTCGTCAATTACGATCGGCTCCGCCTGAAATCGAACGGCAACCGAAAGTTATTTTTGGAATTTGATTTCACATCCACGATTCAGATTTGAACAACACTGTACCTACTCGTATACCTATTCAACAGTTAACTGTAACTTTTTACTCCACAAAGGGAAAGGAAACCGTTATTTTTCACTCTCGCATAAAATACGTATCTAGGCAGTTAATCCTAAAATATAATAGGTATTTGATCAGTATGATCTATCACTGTACCTTTAACTTTTCTCCGTCTGAATCCATGATTTCAGTGTAAATTCAATTACTTGAAATGACCGTTCGTATATAGAACAATCAATATGTGCGCTAGTCCGTATAGACTATAGACCCGCTCCATAAATCCCCTTTCGAGATGTATTGCGCTCATTTTCCAAACGTACATTTTTGCTTGTCTTCTTTAAAAAATATAAAATTACAGACTTTACCACATATCTTATATATTTTTATCGTAGAAGGTATTCGTATTCGTATGAGCTGTACATGAATTTTCAAGTACATATTTAAAGCCCCTCGGCTAAAACAAAACTTACTATCCCTTCTTCTAATTGACACGTCGCTTACCACTACCCAAATTACTTACATACATTCTCTTGATAATATACATGACGAAAAACCGATGTAAGCAAGTTTATTAAACAAAAGAATATATGCTTTCATTGCAAAAAAACCTAGTGAATACAGTAATACTTATATCACTAAGATATCAATTATAGTCACTTTGTCTCGAAACGTATCCTAATTGACGCGTCGCGTTCGTTTTATGATCACACAAGTCCTCTGAAGGTAGGTACGGATCTCGCTAACGCATTTCGGTCAAGCCGTCAGTCGACAGTCGTGCCCAAAGCAAGCCCCGTGCAGGATGGTTGTGTCAATACGGTATTTGACAACTCCTGATTTTGCCATATCTTAATATTATTATGAAAATATAGATAAACAGATAGTGTTTAGCGAAGAGAAAATTTAAATCGGTTGAAAATTGGATTTATAGTGATTTTTTGAAAAAACTATATACCTGTCTCTTTCTCAAACGCTTTTCTCTATGCATCAAGTATGGCGGTACTGGCGTGTGACGTCACATGCCAGTATGTCGTTCTCTGTCTAATCTTGAATTTCAAACCTTTATAACTTTGTTATTTGTAAAGGTAGCTTAAAAATTGTTTTTCTATCGATAACAGGCATTGTGTAGTTTTAATTTATAAAACATGTACAAAATAGTCAAATACCGTATTGTGTACGGGCCGCGGACTATGAATGTAGTATCTAATTCACGGGTTTTGGCTGACGAAATTTCTAATTAACACGTCACATTTTAAAAATCAACCAGTAACTATTGCTCTGAGAATTATAGTATACATTAAAGGCTGCATTATTTAATAGATATTACATGTACCTATAAAAAGTTACATTGTGTTTTTTAAGAATCCCTAATTCACGCATCTAATTCAAGCGTCAAAAATGAACGATTTAATTAAAATTTGTAGTAAAAGTAAATATAGAATAATTATCGTTTTGCTTTATGAAAAAAAGCGAATTGGTCTAATAAACGCGTCGTTTTTTTAATTCACGCGTTTTATATTTTTTTTTTCTATACTTATAGTTAACCTTTAATAATCATGAAGTGCCCTATAAACATTTAAGTTTCAATGATTGAAAAAATAATAACAATATCATGGGACACTTGACGCCAATTGACCTAGTCCCAAACTAAGCAAAGCTTGTACTATGGATACTAGGCAACGGATAAACATACTTATATAGATAAATACATACTTTAATACATATTAAACATTCAAGACCCGAGAACTAACATTCGTATATGTTACTATATTTGAGATAAAACTCATTGAAAAGAAAGCGACACGTTAATTAGAATTAGAACACAAATCTGGAGAATGGCCTGTTAGAGCTGGCGCGTATGCTTTACCTCCTCGATGCCGAGCTCCGGCGCGCCGCCCTTCAAGTACTCCGCCAGGGAGTTGAAGCTGCGCAGCAGACACGCATCCACGTTGGGGTCTTGGCGAGAGCAGCGGCCCCCGAACATGTCTAAACACAAAAACATTCTAAGGTAAATTCCCAATCGAAGTATCAACAATAGGTGTCAAGTCAAAACTAGTGAATTATAACGCTGTGTTTGACATCTAATACCTGTCAAGCATTTGGTCTCCAATAGTCTTCATAGTACAAGAGTCTATATAGATGTGTCCAAAGTATATAGTTTTAGACGGAGAGTTTTAGAGTAGTTGCTCAAACAACTGATAGAAATGTAGGTATTAATAAGAAGTTGAGCTTTACCTACTTATGCTGTTCTTCTACCTTAAAATATGGCTGAAAATAGGGTTCATAAAATAATGCTAAAAAAAGGTATATTTTCGTAAAAAAAAATCTTTTTCACTCACACTCATGCTCGTAAAGTTCGTGTTTATGCTGGATCTAGGCGACATAAAATTACTTTTCACAAACAAAAAGTTGCAATGTATTTTTTTAATAATTTTTAATTTGTATAAAACTAAAAATCAATCAGATAAATCAAAATAAATGAATAAAACTAAGTATATATAAATATATTAAAAAATAAAAGGTAAAGCTAGTAAACAAGTGAAAAATGTTTCCTCTATTTTTATTTCATCTCCTCGCAGTCGAAGTGAAAAGTAGAATGTAAAACTCGAGAATTATACCCATTTTCCCCTCGATGTGTCTATCCATTCTCGCCGCACCGGCTCGGGTGGCTATATGAATGTCTCGGGTAAAATGACTCGTTTTATGCTCGCGTTGTACAATCTACGATTTAAAAAAATAAGTTATTAATAGGGATATCATAATTTAAGTACAAATCCTAGTCCTAGTTGTATGAATTAAATGATTGTTGAGTCAGCTGATGGTGCTGATGCGCTGGGCTTGTTAGTACTTTCATCGCAGAGGGTTCCGCACAGCATTAGTATGCTCGGCACGAGCTGGTACCTAACGGTAGTGCGCGCGGCGACATTGACCGCCCGCGGGACACAATGGGAATTAATCACCTCACCTATCTACAACCTTCGATTGATGACACTCACTGATTACACATGTCTTTTGTTTCCAGCGATAAGACCTTAGTAATACTTAGTATTTATTGAATTGGAGAAAGCTATGGTTGGGGTTTCTCTACAGGATCGAATCAGAAATGAGGAGATACGTAGAAGAACAAAGGTCACCGACATAGCCAAACGAATTAGCTCGTTGAAGTGGCAATGGGCAGGTCATATGGCACGGAGAACAGATAGCCGTTCGGGCCGGAAAGTTCTCGAGTGGAGATTGCGGATTGGCAAGCGCAGCGTAGGACGTCCACCAATGAGATGGACGGATGACCTGGTTAAAGCCGCGGGTTCACGGTGGATGCATGCCGCTGCCAACCGAAGCGACTGGAGGTCTATGGGGGAGGCCTATGTCCAACAGTGGATGACCTACGGTTGAGATGATGATGATGATGAATACTTTGTATCTATCTATGTATATACCAACATATAATAAAGCTGAAGAGGGTCGAAAGATGGAAGATATCCGAAAAAAATGTTGGCTGAGGATACTTAGAATCGACAACAGAACACGCTCCAACAGTTTTTAGATTTTTTTCCGTTTGTTTATCGGTTTATTTGACCGCACATTAAGTGAGAACGGCTGAACGGATTTTGATGTTAACTTTAATAATCTGTCGAGAAAATCCCCCGCCAGGTTATAGGCTATAAAAATTCAACCCCTAAAAGATTGAGTTTAGTTTGCACCTGAATCTTATAAAATTACTTAGGATGGAGATGCATACTTTTTTTCAACGATTTCTCCCCTGTACCCTGCTAAACTAACTGATGGCGCTGATATTAATACGTTGCTAGATACGTTGTGACATGAACACGTCACTGAAAAAAAGGATTTTGCCTAATTAACTCTACGTTTAGTAGAGGGGGTACGGATATCTACAAATTTAATGTTAAAGTTAATAATACAACAAAATTAAATGGTAATAAATTAACTGCGCAGACTGCCACACATTGCACAGTGCCATATTCGGGGAACTGAGTAAACATTAAGTAATCAAGTAGACTAATAATGCCTTCCTTCCTTCGCGCTGTCATCGCTCATCCACCATTACATTAGGTACCGTACCTCTCATATTTCGTTTTCTAGATTTTTTTTGCCATACAACGGTAAAACCTCGGGGCAAAACTTACTGGACACTGGCAAAATTGTCCTCCAATGGACAACGCCACATCTAAAAAAACACACTTATCAATGCGTAGGAATAATTGCATAGATAATTATTTAATTTTAATATACTACCAAATAATAATAAAATTTTAAATTACGATTAATTGGTCATGAAGTATTCCTAATCGTAATTATTATAGCATTAATATTCAAATAATATTTTGAAAAAAAAAACTTTTTTTTTTCTTTTTCGTTTGAGGATTAAAAAACAATTTGGGGCTCGCATTACATACGCGTGCACTTTTCTAAAATGCACACTTTCCCAAAAGGTAAACGTTTGTAATGGGACACTTTTTTTCGAAAGGTGCACTATTTCAAAAAGTGCACTTTTCCAAAGCGGGCGGATTTGGTATCAGTATGTGTATTATTCACGCCGACAAAATGGTAAAAAACTAGAATTTTTTTTTTGTTTACCTGTCACACAAAGTGGGGTGTGGTTAAATAGTTCTTAGAAAAATGGTAGTGGTCTTCAAACACTATTTTTCGACAAAATCAACAGTGACGTAAATAATCGCTCGGAGAGTTCAAACATATGGGACGATTACCCTTCTAACTTCTGAACCTATTGTGACGGTTGAGCAACTACGGCACCCTACACTGAGCATGGCTCGACATGCAAGTGCTCGGTTTTATTAAATTTTGAGATTTATTAATAGTAAGGATTGTTCATAATTTGAGAAAGTCCACCTTCTCAGAAAATATATCTTCTGCGAATGTGCTCTAACTGAGAAAGTGAACTTTATGAAAAAGTGCACTTTCTGAGATATTTATTTTTTTGCACTTTTAGAGACAGTACAAGCTCCAAGAAAGTGATCCTTCTAAAGAAGTGCATATTTAGAGAAAGTACGTTTCGAGTAAGTGAGCTTTTCAAGGCTGACCCGAGAAAATCTCATTAGGTACCTACTATGGAGTATTGTGTAAATAGCGAAATCTACGCAGACGAAGTCGCGGGCAAAAGCTAGTCACGAATAAATCTCTACATACACTCGTACCTCTACATACCGGTGCTTTTACTGCATGCGGTTATGTTTGCACTGTAGTTTCCCACTGCCTGTAAATACAGGGAGTCTCTGACTATGGGGCTTTAAATCCAAGGTTCGCTTCTACTCGCATAACTGAGCTACTTTTGATCTGCAACTTTTTAAAAATAAGATCACTGTTAATTTCATTTTTTTCATACAGATAAAATTTAATTTTCAATGCAAGTATGCGATACAATGTAAAATTGACAGCACATTGATAAATGTTTATCTAGGAGATGTCAAACAAATATCAAAAACTGTCTTAAACTATCCCCGAACCAAGATATAGCGATAACACCGCCATGTCCGATACCTACACTGATTCAATGATTAAATTTATCTAAATTCAAAATAACTGAAAATGTTACAAAACAAAAGTAGCTTAGTTATGCGAGTATAATCGACCCTTAAATAAATCCCCCTGGTCAGAGACATCCTGTATATGAGTCGAGTAAACACATTCAGATTTAGATGACAGGTAATACAAGATAAGGCATTGGACTAACAAGAAAGCACAAATACAAATACAGACCGGTATACCTTCTCATAATTTTAGTGCATGTACAGTCTGTTCAATATAGGAATGGACAGAAAGAAAATAGGCTCTTTATAATGCACGCTTTAGGAAGTCATTTAATATATGACTCCAAAATGAGGCTGTTGGCAGTATTAAAAAAAAGTCTGACATACCTAGCAACAAGAAGTATGAGATTTGTATTGTATCTACTGGACACTTTTTTATGATTTTAAATATATATATATATATATATATATCATATATATCATGGGACATTTGACACCAATTGACCTAGTCCCAAACTAAGCAAAGCTTGTACTATGGATACTAGGCAACGGATAAACATACTTATATAGATAAATACATACTTAAATACATTTTAAACATCCAAGACCCGAGAACAAACATTCGTGTTATTCACACAAATATCTGCCCCGGCCGGGATTCGAACCCAGGACCTCAAACTTCGTAGTCAGGTTCTCTAACCACTTAGCCATCCGGTCGTCGCCAAATGTGATTATTATATTTGTTTCTTAATAATCGAATTTTATTTTACAAAAAATGTGTTTGTTTTGTAAACAGGTAGGTATATGTGGCTTTATTCTTTAAATTATGTTCTCGCTGCTGAGGTGAAAAATTGTATGTGTCACACGAGACCAAAGTTTTTTTGCATCTCGTGTATTTGAATCCCTTGCTGTTCTCAGGATTTATCCTTCGCTTACTCGGGATTTAAAATCAACACTCGCAACAAAAAATAACTTTGCTCTCTTGTTGCACAAATAACTATTTCTATTTTGTTAAAAACAGAAACGTCTACCTATAAAATACCTAAAGAGGCAGAGGTAAAGAACATTCTGCAAGAAACGGAACGTTTATAATATTGTTAACTCAAGAATTATTCTGTACATTATTATAGTTTTTAAATCGCCAGTTTGGATCAAAATGTGATGACCTTTAATCATATACGAATATTTAACTTTTCACAACTAAAGCACTGCACTAAATTTGATGAAATTTGGAATGGAAAAAAGCTTGAATTTCTTAGCAGAAACTACGTGTAGAATATTTTTAAACAGGGAATGATAACGATGAGTCCACGAAACACCATTTTTAAATTATGTACCTATTAATATAGTATGTTATTTTGTAAGACGTATTAATCTACTTTCAAAGTAAAGAATATTATCACTTCATCTTATTACTTCTTTTATTCATCATCATCATCATCATTATTACGATTTCACAAAAAATGTTTAGAACCTCTTCTGTGATCTTCTAGAGTCCAATGTTATCCTGAATGGACTATAGGTATATGTATATTTTTACGAACTGGTTGTTAATTTTTACTTTGATGCGGACCTGAGTAAGACAACGAGTAAAACGTGGAAGTGACTACATAGTTCTAACGTGCCGTATGTATGTAAAACGGGTAGAAAATCGTGAATATTTGTATCACCTTGCGATTGCGACTCTTCTTTTTTTCGCACTCTGAATGGCCGAAAATTATCATCTCAGTTGGTACGACAACAACGATTCATTGTTCTTTTTATAATTAAATACTGAGGTGTTTCTATTGATTGTGTAGAAGTAGAAAAATGAGTTATCGAGGCAACCGGCTCGTGGAGAGCGCGCGAGAGCGATGACCGGCGCTCGCGCATGCGCCGCGCCACCAGCGAATCTTCTTCGGAACCCGCAAAAACACTTAACTGTTCGTTTTATACAGTTAATTCTACATATATGTACATTTATAAAACTAGTATACGGTCGAACAGCTTCAGCCTATAAATAGATATATCCATTTAATGATACTTAATTACAAACAGGTGTGTGTGATATAGAGCTGTTCAAGACTTCACGTAAATATTGATTCAAAGGAAAATTAAAAGATGTGCTTTATGTTGATAGACCTATTGTATAGCATTAATGGACGTCATTTATTTAATGGTCGATATCTCGAACAACTGCACCTAACGAGTCACTATATTTTCGCCTTCCCTTGGTGGTGGTACCTATAACTGCATCTCAATATTAATGTAACTAGGGCGATTGACAAGGTCGGCTAGTCTCGGATTGTAGGGTACTCTGTACTCCTTAGGTCAAAGAAATACGTACAAACTTAGATAAACTAACGCATAAGTACAATAATACATATTCGCAATACGGCTCATTTGTTTGCTACCCTTACTATGAAGCTAGAGGTGCCGGGGTTCGAATTCCGGAAAAACAATTAATCTATACTAATCTATACTAATATTATAAAGAGGTACAGTTTGTGAGGTTGTAGGGGGTAATCTCTGGATCTACTGATCCTATTTAGATGAAATTCGGTATACAGATAGTTTTTATCCCGGAAAATAGCATAGAAGGTACCGGCGGGATAGCGATAAACGAACTGATGATGTTGATGATGATGAACTGATTTTCACTACCACCACTGGCGTACTAACTCTGCTTGCTTGCATTATTGCTTGCATGCTTGCTCGCATGCTTGCTTGCATGATTGCTTACCTACATGCTCACTTGCGCATGCTTGCTTGATTGCTTGCTTCTTTGAAATGTTTATGATTCACGTGAGCGAAGCCGCGGGTAAAAGCTAGGTGTATCATAAAGGTTAATTTTTGTATAAAGAATAATGGAAGGCAAAAAGGTGTCTCGTTAGTCGTTGCAAACAAAAAGCCTTGTAACCGTAACTCTATAAAAGTAACATGACAGACTGATTACCGCAATGGATGACTGACTGACTCACTTTCTGACTAGCTGACTTACCTGCTGACTGACTGACTGATAAATGACGCATACCCATTCTACAACAATTAAATAGAATAAGAAAGCCGTTTGTATCGTTTAAATTAAAACTTTTTATTATTAATTTGTCCCATTGTAACGAACACCTATCAATTTCATCGTCGTGGAATTCGTGGCATGTTTTCGTTGTCCAGAGACGGGCACAATTTTTCTCAAGATGCCTCGTCGTTACACTTAAGTTACTTAACTCGGCGTCAGCATTTTACTTCGCACATTTATCTACAATTCTCGCTTTTCCGTGTTTAGTTTATGTAATAAACAATTTAGAATTATCACACCATCATGCTCGGAAATGGACTTCGGTAAGATGTAATAATAATGATTCCTATTTAAAACAAAAACTTTGTTATGTGAGCAGCTAACACAAGTCGACGGCACGCGAGGTAAGATACTTGTATGAAATGATGCTTTTTAAAAATGCTTTTTTCACCAGGATTAAGAGCGTTTATACCTGCTGAGCTGGCAACGTTGTATTTTTGTTAGGTTTTATCGATTGTTCAAAAAAAATTAATGAAAATTAAAAATGTGGTCTGACAGAACTGTTCTTAATATAAAATTTAACTTCTCCAATAATTATGCGTGATAGACTTTTATTTTCTTTAAAAACCGTTAATAAACATTTGTTACTTTTTAGAGAATATGAAAGTCTATCACGAATAATTATTGGAGTAGACACATCTTCTATAATAAAAATAAATAAATTCAAAGTCTTGACTGACTGACTGATATATCAACGCACAGCCTAAACCGCTGAAGCTAAACGCTTGAGATTTCGCATACATATACCATAAATGACATAGAGGTACACTAAGAAGGGATTTATCGAAATTCCCACGGGATAGGGAATAAATGGGATTTACATTTTCACTATAAAATTGCTCTTTTTCTGTAACTATAATTACGAGTATAAGAGAATTCAAATTTGGCATGCAAGTAGGTATTACTAACTGCTAAAAACCGATTACAGGATTTTTCGAAATTCCCACGGGAAAGAGAATAAATGGGATTTATATTTGCACTTCCAAATGACCCTATTCCCGTAAATATTATTAAGAGACTTCAGGCATGCAAGTAGCTACTACTAACAGCTAAAAACAATTTTCAGAATTTACCGAAATTCCCACGGAATAAAGAATAAGGCGTACTATTTTATACTAGCCAACTAGCTGATTTAGAGACTTGATATTTGAAACATATATTTCTGAAAAGTTATAGAGGTAGGTGGGCCAATCAACTATTTTACCGACACTTTGGGCGTCTCCTGCGTTACCAAAATTGTCTCTGGCGTTACCAAAAAGTCGTACTTCCAACAAGATATTTTACGGTTTAA
This sequence comes from Choristoneura fumiferana, assembly GCF_025370935.1. NCBI lineage: Eukaryota > Metazoa > Arthropoda > Insecta > Lepidoptera > Tortricidae > Choristoneura > Choristoneura fumiferana. The sequence goes on from NC_133472.1 coordinate 18,829,718, forward strand.
TAGGTTGAACTTACGTGGGATGGCATGTATTCATATACACCATCTATTAAATTACAGGAAAAACATGTTTACTTACAAAAATCTGCAATTGTTTGAAAAATGTCGCGGACAGATTAGTGTGGGTAAAAAAGTTGATTGGCCCAGGTAGGTAAAAAGGGATTTTTTGACCCACCGGATAGGGAATAAATAGGATTTATATTTTCGCTTCAAAGCGGGTTTTAACTCCGTAATTATAAATATGAGACCTCAAATGTGGCATGCAGGTAGATAACACTAACAGGTAAAAGCTGTTTCAAGATTTCCCAAAATTTTCACGGGATAAAACGTTTAAAGAGGATTAACTAACTGAATCATAAAACGCACAAGCTAAACTAATTAACCTAAGGACTGTTAATTTGGTATACTTCTGTAAATCTGGTGACAATACAATAATCTGGCAGTGACATCCAGGTAGTCCGGCCCGGATCGTCTCCGCAGGAACGCACTCCTCAAAAGTTAATGGCACACGCAAGAAACTTTGTAAGATTATTCAATTTCTTTCAATGACAATTCATAAGATAGACACCACTTGATGCCAAGGTCGTCTGCTCATGAGGGAACTTAGTACATAACTTTTACAGTCATGTACGTTCAGTTTTGATGATAAATACACGACTTAATTAAAGACTGAAATAGTTATAAAGATAAAAAAAACAGTGTAGCTTTCTATAGTATTACTAATTCTTATCTCGCGGGAATTATCTAATAACTGTGTACGAAGTTGCGGTCAAAAGAAACACCGGCACTTTAACGTTTTTCGAAATTCTACTCCTGAATACCTATATGAAACAGCTGGAGTTCAAAGTTGGTATGAATTATGATTATGTAGGTTGATTTTTTAATACGAAAATTTGCACCATCTGTCTGAAAGTGGTCTGAAACGTCTGTCTGTATTTGTATTTCCATATAGGTAATCTTCCGAAAAATCAATCAAAACACGAAAAAAAGATTAGTAGAAATGAAATCTATGTTACCCCAAATTTAACGCGAACGAAGCCGCGGGCAAAAGCTAGTCTTCTATATTTTTAAATGGCAAAACTGACTCACTGGGTCATATATCAACGCACAGCCCAAACCGGTGCCTAGAAACTTAAAATTTGGAACAGGGGTTTCTTTCATGATGTAAATGAGCAATGAGAAAGGATTTTTCGAAATTCCCATGGGGTAGCCAATAAATGGGATTTATATTTTCTTCTCAAAGTGGCCCTATTTCCGTAACTAAAATTATTAGAAACTGCACGTAGGTAATACTAACAGCTAAAAACAGTTTTGAGGATTTATCCGAATTCCCATGAGATAGGGAATAAAAGGGATTTATATTTTCGCTTCAAAGTGGCCCTAACTCCGTAATTATAAATATTAGAGACTTCAAATTTGGCATGCAGGTAGATAATATAAGAAACTGTTTCAAAAATTTTCTGAAAATTCTACGGGATAAAACGAATAAAGAGGATTTTATATACCAACTGAATCAGAAAACGCACAAGCTAAACTAATAAAACTAGGGACTGGAAATTTGGCAAACTGATGTAAATCTAATAATGAATAATTTGGCAGTGACATCGTGCTCATTCTGGCCAGCATCGTCTTCGTAAAAGGGAACTCCTCAAAAGCTGGTGGCACGCACAAAAGACTTTATATGATTGTTAAATTTTAATGACAATGTGTTTATATGATATGCATTACCTGATCCAGGGTCGTCTGCTGATGACGGAACTCCTCAAGGGCTGATAGCACAGATAAGAAATTTTACATGCACGTTCAACGAGCTGACACAGCTACGTTGCTCGCCCGCGACCTATATGATAGCTACTTTTATGCAAAAAATGTGTGTTCATGCAGTTCCACCACCTCCACACTAAGAACACACACTAATTCATCTATCACCACCACCACATTTCACTTGCGCGTTTCGAACTCAACCAGAACTCATTTTCAGAGCATTACAACCGTTCAGCATGCTACAGTACGTGTGGAGGTGGAGGAACTGCATGAAGACACAGTTCTTGCATAAATTTATCATAAGGTCGCGGGTAAGCAAACTAATTGTTTTTGTTCATTAATATAGACCTATGCAAAGTAACACCTGATTCAATAAATTATGTGCGTTCAGTTTTGATGTACATGTCACCTGAGAGACTAAAATATACATATAGCAAAAGATATGAAAATAAAGTTTTCAAAAACAAGCTATAACTCAAATAAGCTAACTGTAGGTACTAATCGAGTACCTAACGATGTAAGGGCTCACGATCACAAATGCAGCTAACTGTAGGTACTAATCGAGTACCTAACGATGTAAGGGCTCACGATCACGAATGCAGCTAACTGTAGGTACTAATCGAGTACCTCACGATGTAAGGGCTCACGATCACGAATGCAGCTAACTGTAGGTACTAATCGAGTACCTAACGATGTAAGGGCTCACGATCACGAATACAGCTAACTGTAGGTACTAATCGAGTACCTAACGATGTAAGGGCTCACGATCACGAATGCAGCTAACTGTAGGTACTAATCGAGTACCTACCGATGTAAGGGCTCACGATCACGAATGCAGCTAACTGTAGGTACTAATCGAGTACCTAACGATGTAAGGGCTCACGATCACGAATGCAGCTAACTGTAGGTACTAATCGAGTACCTAACGATGTAAGGGCTCACGATCACGAATGCAGCTAACTAATATAGGTACTAATCGAGTACCTAACGATGTAAGGGCTCACGATCACGAATACAGCTAACTGTAGGTACTAATCGAGTACCTAACGATGTAAGGGCTCACGATCACGAATGCAGCTAACTGTAGGTACTAATCGAGTACCTAACGATGTAAGGGCTCACGATCACGAATGCAGCTAACTGTAGGTACTAATAGAGTACCTCTAACGATGTAAGGGCTCACGATCACGAATGCAGCTAACTGTAGGTACTAATCGAGTACCTAACGATGTAAGGGCTCACGATCACGAATGCAGCTAACTGTAGGTACTAATCGAGTATCGAGTACCTAACGGGCTCACGATCACGAATGCACGCTAACTGTAGGTACTAATCGAGTACCTACCTAACGATGTAAGGGCTCACGATCACGAATGCAGCTAACTGTAGGTACTAATCGAGTGCCTAACGATGTAAGGGCTCACGATCACGAATGCACTGTAGGTACTAATCGAGTACCTCCGGGCTCACGATCACGCTAACTGTAGGTACTAATCGAGTACCTACCGAAGTAAGGGCTCACGACAAATGCAGCTAACTGTAGGTACTAATCGAGTACCTAACGGTAAGGGCGCACGAATGCAGCTAACTGTAGAGTACTAATAGAGTACCTCACGATGTAAGGGCTCACAGCGATCACGATGTAAGAATGCAGCTAACTGTAGGTACTCAATCGAGTACCTCACCGAAGTAAGGGCTCTACTCACACGATCACGATGCAGCTAACTGCTAACTGCAGCTAGGTACTAATCGAGTACCTACCGATGTAAGGGCTCACGAATGCAGCTAACTGTAGGTACTGATCCGCGTTGAAGGCCGTGGCCTACATCATCTCATAGTAAGTAAACGTTTTGAATACGAAAACGAGGACAAAATGAAAGAAAGTGGTCATATTTAAGTTTGCATTCGAAGTGAAAGGTATTATTCCGGCCTTTCCCGTACACTTGCAAATTAAAGGTGTTTGGGGCCGTAGGTACTTCTTTTATTATTTTGTAATCTTAAGATTTAACTATAACGGATAAGACGGACGGTTAAAATATTCATGTCCAATCCGCCATTTTGATTTTTTAAGAATTTTATGTACCCAGTATCACTTGCGTCATCAAGACAAATCCAATGACGTATCATTTATCAAAATCGATTCAGTCGTTGAGTAGTTACAAGAGGACATAGGAATAGACATACATACAAACATACGGGTCAAAAACATAGCCCACCTTTTTCGAAGTGGGGTAAAAATAAGCAAAACTTTTATTTAACTTATATTCGTATGTCATTTAGTTGGTTTCAAAGAGAACTACCGTCGAAATTAGTTCCTTCATCCCAAATTTCTTAAGTCTACTAGGTATAAAGTCTTTCGCTAAAGCAGTTACATTTTTTTGGTTTTAGTTCTTGGCTTAAAAATAGTAGATTGTACAACGCGAGTTCAAAACGAGCCATTTTACCCGAGCCGTTCATATAGCCACCCGGCGAGCCTGTACGGCGAGGGTGGATAGACACGTCGAGGGGAAAATGGGTTTAATTGCTTAGGTTTAACATTCTGCTTTTCACTTCGATGGCGAGGAAATAAAATAGCAACAGAGGAAACAATTCTTCACTTACTAGGTAACTTTTATTGTTCACGCATTACGATTATAATTATATATTTTTAGTTTTATTGGCCTATTTTGATTGGTTTGATTGATTTCTAGTTTTATACAAATTAAAAATTATTACAAAAATATGTAGAAACTTCTTTGTTTAAGGCTGTAACACACCTAATTGCCTTGGTCTTAGACGAAGATTGTATTTTATGCACTAGAGCATAAAAAGTAATTTTATGTCGCCTAGATCCAGCATAAACACCAACTTTACGAGCATGAGAAGTGAAAAAACCTTTTGAGATTTGTCGGTAAATATACAGATATAATCAGAGAAAAAAAGAAAAATGTGGTACTTTCCAAAAACAACAAAATATTTTTTAAGATGACAGAATACTCGTAAGTATGAATAAAATATTTTTTCAAAAGAAGCATACCTACCTACTCGTAGTAAAATTCGCTAAAGACAATATTTTGTTTATTTAGGAAAATAGATATGAAGTTTTCATGCATATAATGTGTGTATCTTATGTATTTATTTATTTAATTTACGTCTATGCAAGCAATAATAATAAAAAAACAGTGGCCATGCTATTAAAGTAAAGGTCATTATCCATTGTAAATTCAGGTGATTCAAAATCTCACCAGTTTATAACCTCACCAACAAAAAGTTGGAAAACGCCCCGACTTTTGCACTTCAAAATTCAATATCTCAAAAACGGCTTAACAAATTTTGATGAAACATGTCTACGAACCATCGCTAGAAAAGCTGCTTTGAAATAAAAAAAACCGCATTCAAATCGGTCCACCCGCTTAAGAGCTACTGTGCCACAGACAGACAGACGGACACACACACACAGACACACATAGCGGGCAAACTTATAACACCCCTTTTTTGCGTCGGGGGTTAAAAACAAAAAACGAGTTTTCAATCAGGACTTATAAACCAAAGTTAGATTTATTTTCGTTAGAAGGAAGAATATTTTAAAGAGGTACCATTACCAAATAAACATTAAAACATTTAATTTTTTTCAGACGCGTGGGCGTTTTAAAAAAAAGTATACCCTTTCCTTTTTTTTTGAAATTTTGGAAAAAAAATATGGTTTTTCCTATTCAGAATCAAGAGCACATTCGATTCTGATAGTTTAAAAAAATGACCCTAAAAAAAATACAGTTTTGCGACGTTTTTTTCATACACTAAGTATGGGCTTGACAAAACTGACTCATAAAATTTTGTATGAAAAATGGGGACAATTTTTTTATACGATCGGAATCGATCGTGCTTTTGATTCTGAGTAGGAAAAACCTATTTTTTTCCAAAATTTTAAAAAAAGAAAGGGAAGTACACTTTTTTTTTTAAAACCGCTAAATCCACAAAAAAAGTGGAAAATTAAAATTCTACACTGCAGAAGTGTCAAAAGTGATTTCGGGGCTACTTTTTATTTTTGTTATAGTTATTGTTCCTATGTTAGATTATACCTAGTCCAAAAAATTCAGTGCAATTTTCCCTATTGCAAAAAGAAAGTTAATAATGCTCATGATTTTAATACTCACTTGTGTCTGATGCTCCAACCGCAACAACTGCCGCAATGACCAGGGCCACACGAAGTCTCTCCATTATTTTCGAAGAATTTAGAACCAACTATCTTATTTAATCGTTCTGGTCTGCGTTTTGGTTGGGAATTGGCAGAAATCGCAATAATTGCTAGAAAAAGCGTGTGCCGCGAGCTGCAGCGGCAGGAGCAATGCGCGCGCGTCGCGCTGCCCCGGCGCCGCCGCCCGCCGCTCCGGGTACCGGCTCTCCGCTGGCTGACGATCCTTCTTTGTTTAATTCGTTGTCCCTAAACAAAACAGATACTTGCTGGTTGCTTTTGCTTGTACCAGCCTACGTGATACAGTAATAATTAAAAGTAGAACAACATAGGTAATCTAATGGTAATGTGTATGATACACATTTATCGTATTTGAAATTATATTGAAAAGGCAGCGCCGATGACACAATGACTTATGAAATAAGTACAAAATTTAATATGTTCTGCGTACAAACTCTTAGATTTTATTTAATTAGTAGAAGGAGGTCAGAAGAAATTCATAGAGCTTTGACCGCCAGTGCACGTCTCATGGTACCGTTGGTTCACTTCGACCGGTTTCATGCATCAATCCCACCAAAAATGACCCACACAACTTTATTGCTTGCTACACTCGCACAAGTTTTGCAGTTACGGTATTCGTTTCTATCCAAATCTATTTAACACTTACTTTATTCTAATACTAAGTAAAAAGTAGAGCAAAAATACGTGGATTTTGAACTATTAAAGCAGACATCGCCAGGTTTTTTTTAAGTATTAAGAATCTAAACAAGACTTCCTCTACAGCATGCTATGTATTTGTAAAGGTTACAGCACATTACAGCCACCCGGAACCCGAGCAGCACTGCCTCGCCTCGAGTGGTTAATATTTTTCATATGGATTTGTAAGGCATGCGCTCACTACATCAACTCCGTAGCGTCACCGTTTCCCCTCAATCGCGAGGTTGCGGCGCTCTCCACCCCCTGACACCCACCCTACTCGGAACTCGGAAATTCGTGGACCGTGCGAGGTCCACTCGTTGTCAACGCGCCGTCCGCGTGTGGACTACCTGTCGACAACGAGTGGACGCCGAAAGTCGAGGCGGTGCTGGTCGGGTGCCGGGTGGCTCTAATGAGTTATAACCTTTAAACCAGTGGATCGCGTTCAGAACATCGGCCCGTGCTCCCTGACTCAACGTGTCGGCTTCACTCAAAAGCATCTTATTTGAAATATAAGTAAGCTGGCCATGTTTGCAGAGGCCGGGTAAGTTTTGGGCCGAGATAAAAACCGAGAAGAGCAAACTCTACAAAATTTTATACTCAATAAAAAATTGAATCGACTACAAAAAAATTATCTACCAGTCTGAAGTCGGTGTTGTCTCACCTACATATACTATACTCGTGTATTGGGCTTCAATCACTCCTGCTGGCTCATGCTGAGGCACCGACTTTCAGACTGGTAGAAAATTATTTTTATGGTTTTTTGTAGTCAGTTCAATTTTTTGTTGTAATTTTTTTTTCACGCTTTTGGTGTACAGTAATTCAAAATAAGTACAATAGTTTAATGTCCACTGCTCGTCACTTTTTACGAAAGATTACTTTTCCCGATGCAGAGACGTTTATTGTTGAGGAGTTCTGCCTGGTGCTTCACCACCCGTTCCATTTCACGGTAATTGAAATTCAACCCGTGAAGTACTTGTTATTGAGTAGTATCTCCGTTGGTCAAATGTGGTCTTCATCATCAGTTCCACTTTACCAAATGATGATTTTCAAGAGCAAATACACGAGTTAGGTACAATACTACTTAAATATATCGAAATTACCATCGGTGTACCTAAAATATTTGAAGTTTGCAGGTGGTAGGACCTTGTGCAAGGTCCGCCTGGATTGCTACCACCATCTTGCTCGCTAATCCTGCCGTGAAGCAGCAGTGCTTGCACTGTTGTGTTTCGGCGTGGAGATCAAGGCAGCCGGTGAAGTTACTGGCACTTGAGGTATCCCATCTTAGGCCTCTAGGTTGGCAACGCATCTACAATCCCCCTGTTGCTGCTGGTGTCTATGGGCGGTGGTGATCTCTTACCATCAGGAGACCCACTTGCTCGTTTGCCATCCAGTCGAATAAAAAAAAAAGTTCCCTCGATTTCCTTAGGATCCAATCATAAGATCCTGATTTGGTGCTTATAGGACCTAATTGAAGGCATTCCTATACAAACGATTTTTTTCTTTAATCTGTTCATAAATTACGTAGTTCTGAGTTCTGAGGTAACAAACATAAAAAAATACACCCGAATTGATAACCTCCTTTTTTTGAAGTCGGTTAAAGAGAGACACGCTGACAGGTAATGGTGTGATGAACTTCCTTCTTCTGCAAGGATTGGTTGCTGGTTGCAATATATGCGATTTTGATCCTATTTTGTTAACCAAGTAACCAGATTTGCTAACCCTCAATGTTGCTTCTGAACTAAGTTTCGTGTTGCTTACCTAGATAAAAAATGTAAACTATCAAATAGGTAATAAATCTGACAATGTTTAATTTCATGTCATTTCATTTCATTTGCTCGACTTGGCGGGGGTACTTGCCCCCAGATGAACCACTCCTATGGAGGTTGCATTATTGTAGGTAAATAAAAGATCTGAAGATTAGTGAATTTGGTTAATACCGGGTGTAGCCTGTAATACGAGCAAAAAATTAAAACATAGATCCTCCTCGTCAAACTGAACAACATTAGTTGAGAGACTTTTAAAAATAATGGAGTCTTTGAATCTTCTTTTTTCATACAAATTAAACACTGCTATCGATGTACGCCATCCTAGAACCTCCGACGTCGCCTTATCACGCTACAAATATCAAGCATTTTGCTTTACATTGATTCTTCGAATAAACTTAAAAGTGTAATAAAAAATAAAAAAACTAACTATTTTTAACTAATGTTGTTCGGTTTGACGAGTATGATCTATGTTTCAATTATTTGCTCATATATAGGCCACACCCGGTATAGTAACTGACGATTGTTTGAATACCTATCATGATAATTTTCTTAAATAGTTAAATTGGACATTTGCAGACCAAAGTCTGTGTTAAATGCATTTTTACTTAATTAGAACAAGGTAATCGGTGGATGCAAGTGACCAGTTGTCGTTCCTGAGGCGTTCTAAGGCCGTGTTCAAACCAAACTAACTGTCAGTCGCCGGTGTTACGCATAGTTTATTGTATTTCCGTACATATTCACTTTTTCGTTCACATCTAACCGACAATACGTTATAACGTTAATCTTTACCTATTATCACAGTGAGCCTACTCACATTCGGCAGCTTACAGTCGGTTTGGTTTGAACACGGGCTAAGGGGGAGGCATTCGTTCGACAGTGGACGTCTTCCAGCTAATGATGTCTGGTAGGTATCCAACAGTTTTTTTTTTCTTTAATGAATTTTCTGAAGTAGAACGCAAGAACCAAGCTATAAACTATATTTTTTTTTAAATATACACTGTTTTTCGTCCTAAAAATAAAAATAAATAAATTAAGCAGTAAATCAGTTTCTTTTAAAAATTAAAAAAGTCGTCTTCGTCATATGATTGAACGGTGACGGGGGCACCTCTTATCGCTGACAACCGCAGCCCTTCTTTCTGCATTTCGTCTAATTTCGGTATTAATTCTTGTACGATGGTTTCTTCTACGTTAATTTTATTTAACTCCGTTTGTATTTTCTCTTTAATGGGGCCCTCCAAGGCGTCCATTATTTGATATCTTAAAAGATTTGGCAAAATATTTACTACGAGTTCTATAAGATAGTCTAATGTGCCAGCTCCGTTGCATCGCACTTGGATATTACCGATTTCTAAATCCACGCCCCTGAACTCCGGTCTGTTGCGGGTGTCGAGCGGCTGCGCCACCACGAGCCTGCCGCTGATGTATTCCACCGAGAAAGCCGCAGTGCCGGCCCTCGAGAGCAAGCCCCCCACCGCGGATATGTCCCACTGAGTAGTGCCTTCAAGTTTTTGAGTACCTATTTCAAAGTCTGCTATAATTGTGTTATTTTCCATTTTCAATGTTATGTTTCCAACTCGATGGAATGAAGATGCACCAGTAACCCAGGTGTTCGATAAAGAAACCGAAAATATACTGACAGTAGCATTATAGTCGTTTACTCTGTAAGGATCCATTTGCAAAGCGCGCACCTTCCCGCGACCGTCTGCTATCAGCATATCTAAAGGTGAAATTGAATTCGGGAATTGCATGTCACCTGCTACTTCTTCAAGTTTCTTATTGATTTCAGCTCTTACTTTGATATAAGCCTCCTTGAGAATGTAAGGTTTAATAGAATCAAATAAAAAATTTCCGACGGAATTTACGATTCCTTGGAACATGCTTCCAAATAAACCTAAGTTCTCAAAATTCATCGAAATAGTATTGAATGATATGTCGATAGCAATATCTTGTGCTCTCAGTTTGCCGTCGCGCTCCACTCCTAAGTTGGCTTTGGCGGTGATTTTGAGTCCGGTGACGTCCACCGTGAACGGACCCTGGGCCTTGTTGACCCATGTCGACATCGTGTAGTTCCCTCTTGCTTGCAGTTTGTCGATCAGCATGGCAGCATGGACCTGAAATGCGGTTATGTGATTTGTAAGCTCGCAAAATTTCTTTAATTTTGTGAGAAATAAGTTATTCGCTGGAAAATCAATATTTTAGATTTGCGGCGGTATAGCGGCCATTTGGAACCGCCAGAAAAGTATGGCATGGTGTATTTCGTGAATGGCTACTCGACGATGATTAGCTTTACAAAAATGGAACAAATGGTTGAATTGTTTTTTTTAATTAATGTTTTCGCGTCGGTATAGCGGGCTGTAAGTCACACCGGAGAAATATGACATTACCACCACCACCACCACCACCACCTTCTTTTTCTTTAACGACTATTGGAAAATACAAGCATTTTTGTGGAACAAATCGTTCGACACCTCTTATTTAACCGACACGTTCGATTAACGCCCACGCGATTGGGCCGCCGGTAAGACCATTATTTTCTTTTTTGTCATTCCGTAATTGAAAAGAACCGCCATACTTGATACACCATCTCCAGGTCAATTATTTCGTTAGAAGAAAAGTGTGCAAAGTACTCTTCTGTGCAAGCGAAGAAGCCACTTTAGGCGATAGGAGTTGTAAAATGATGTAGGTACTTGAATAATGAAGTACTCTGTATATTCTCTGAAATATTTTCTCAATTCTTACTTGTGATCATTCATACTTTATATGTATTATTAGCTAAACTACTTATACATACTGCGCAAAATATTTATTAACGTAAAACATATTTTACTTACACAAGTATTAAATGAACTGTGTAATGAAATGATAAACGTGTGTGTGTAGCGTGTGTGTGTGTGAGTGTATAATAGTTATAATAATTATGTTTATGTACTAATGTTAATGTCTTTCAAAGCCATAAAATAATTAATATGTTTCATTGTTTACAAATTTTCTATTTATGTAGTCTTATGTATAGTAATAAAACTGTGTAGTATATCTTTGTAGCGGTCCGAGGGTCACCAACGGTGCTGGCTGAAAATCAGCGCTGGGGTGTTTATTATTAACGCTTCAGCATTATGCTGAGCCAGTGTCCGATTCACAACCGCAATGACACATACTTTCCTACGTGTTGTCTATTTGTACTTAATACTATTGTTGTGTCTTGTGTTGTGAATAAATGTATTTTCTTTCTTTCTTTCTTTCTTTCTTTAATACTAACCTCCATGGCTCCAATTTCGGCATTGATGTATAGTATTCGGAATTTGCTTATTCCATGGACAGCCGTGTTTTTAAAGTACAAAGTGGTGCCAAAAGATATAGTTTGTTTCATGTCGGGCACAGGGTAGGGTTCCGGTATGTCTGCCCCGGGGATCCCTATTGGATCAGGTTGTTTGAAATGTTCCAATATCTGTAAAATTGTTTCGCTGAGTCGTTGTTCTCCCTCAATAACTTGTTCCTCAGAAGTCGTATGAAGAGAAATATCTGGAAAATTACCGATGGAACAAATATATATTCAAATACTCTTAGTTTGAGGTAAAGCCGTTGATGGGGCTTGAACCTGCTTCTTGATTAGTTAACTTTATATTCGTCAAGTGAATGGCCTACAAAGCAGAGCAGTAGGTAGGTATATTGTATCTATACATATAAAATGCTTTGTCCTGAATGAATGACTGACTGACGGATCAACGCACAGCCTAAACTGCTGATCGTAGAGACCTGAAACTTGGAGGGTGTGTTCTTTGTATGACTTAGGCATCCGATAAGAAAGGATTTTGCGAAATTCTACTCCCAAGGAGGTGAAAAAGGGGGGCGAAGGTTTTAAGGATCAGCGTGATTTCTTGGTCCAATCTACCTACTTCAAATCATGCATAAACATTCTTTAGCAGAATTGATGGAAAATGAGTTTCGTATTTTATTGAAATTCAGCCCCTAAAGTTGTTAAAAAGGGGAAGAAAGTTATTTTGGGGTTGATTTTCTTCGAAGTTGATATCAATACTCCTTAGTGCTTTTGATTTAAATTACATTTTATTTTGACATAATATGTTTGAAAACTCAATCCGATTTTGTTCAAAAAAGGTTGAAGTTACATATAAGCTTGGTGTAATAATGCAAATAAAAGTCTTGAAAGTCACCGTACTATATTAGTACCTACTTACAGTACGATTACTTGGAGTTAAGACTTGACAGATGGGCATGTCTTCAGTCAATTTTCAACTTTAACGTCATGCAAATGAAGCCATTTTTAGTATATACCGCTACCCACGTTTACAGATTATGTGGAAACTATTTTATTTGTATGACCTCAAAGTTGAAAATTGACTGAAGGCACGCCCATCTGTCAAGTGTTAACTCCAAGTAATCGTACTGTACCGCATAGTTTCTGCCGCAAGGTTTCTAAGCTTTAGAGAGGTCATAATTGTATTTTAATTGTAATTGTATTTTAATTGTAATTGTATTTTAATTGTATTGTATTGTATTTTAATTATATTGTAATTGTATTGTAATTGTATTTTAATTTTAATTGTATTAAATTGTATGGGTTTAAAAAAATATATGCCTAAATAAAGAAATTTATTATTATTTATTATTATTATTATTAATACACTTTTAGGATACGGCCTCATAGGGACGTAGAGTTCGAAATCTAAACTAATAAAACTAGGGACTGGAGATTTGCAAACTGATATAAATATGATAATAATCCAATCATTTGGCAGTGACATCCTGCTCATCCTGGCCAAGATCGTCACCGTAGAAGGGAACTCCTCAAAAGTCAATGGCACACACAAAAAAACTATACTCAATTGTTTAATTTCAATGACAATGCGTTTTTATAATAGACACCACCTAATGCTGCAGCCAGGGTCGTCTGCTTATGATGGAACTCCTCAAGGATTGATAGCACAGATACGAAATTTTACATGTACGTTCAGTTTTGATGTAGGTACCCATGACTTGATGAGAGACTAAAATATATAGCTAAAAAGGTGAAATAAACTAAAATAAAAGTTTTCGGAAACTAGCTATTACTTAAGCTGTAAAGAAAGCTACATTACGCCCGACTGACATAGACTACTTTTTCCAAGAAAAAATGCAAAATTTCCGCGATAAGTGAATACAAATCCGGGGCTGATTTTCAAAATTCTTTCAAAGATAGGTACATGCCTCTCATTGACAATTAAGAATGTTAAAATAGAACAAAATACTTAGTAATTCATGTCCCGCAGAAACTTTACAATTTCTCGGCATTAAAGTAGAAAAACAGTGTAGCTTTCAGTCAATGAAAGTTTTTTTGTAAATCAAACTAAAGAGTTACATCTATCCCGCGGGAACTTGGCGATTTCCCTAGATAAAAGAGGCCTGTTTCACATTACAGGGACAGCTGTGTGGCTGTGAACAGAATGCACTTATTTTTATTCTGAGAGGGAAATAATCCTATGTCGTGAACGAAGTCGCGGACAAAAGAACCGCGTATCTAACTACTATTAACGTTTTCTAAAATTCCATATTCCATTTCAAAGTTAGCCTTGGGGACGCCTATTTTCAGCAGTGAACGTCTTTCGGCTGACATGATAATGATGATTCCAAAGTTGGTACGAATATGATTAATTATGTTGGTTAATTTTGGAATTACACAATTTGCACCATCTGTCTGAATCTAAAAAACGTCTGCCTGTATTTTTATTTCCATATAATCCTCCGAAAAATCAATCAAAATACGAAAAAAAGGATCGCAGAAAGTAAATGTATGCAACTTCAAATTTAACGCGAGTGAAGCCGCGGGAAAAAGCTAGTCGATCTATAAAATATACGTTGGCGTTGGAGGAAACATGAAGTTTTCTCTTGAGGTGCTAGGCACAAAAATTATACTTTTCAGAAATAAAAGTAGAAAGATGAGATGAAACTTTCTTGAATATAATTAATTATATAGTTACTGTAAAAAAACATCATAGTGGAATCTAGTGTGTACGGTCGCGAAAAAGTCAAGAGCAATGAAAACTATCCAGATTCGTTGAAGAATAATGATTTCATTGCTCGTTGAGTGTATAAATGCAAACACGTAAACATTCGCTTAACAATGTTAACTTAAAATAGGGCACTTAATAAAATAAGTACATGCCAATGACTGACCGAATCGTAGGTTTAAACATATAACATTATGCGTAGTATTATGCATAATAATATTACGAGTAGGTACACTACCAGTTACGTATAGTACCATGTAGGGTTTCCTTAGGCTAGTAAAAACATAAGTATATCACAATATTAAATCTGCTATCCAAGGTAGAACAATATCTGAAAGGTCGGAAGTCCACTTTGTAATCTGACTATCTGTCCAATAAAGATGAGACGTAAATGCTTGATCAAACACAATTTTTGTTGATTCGTGTGTCGTTTGTATGCTTAGCGGTGACCATGGACAGCCTAAGGACTTTAATGTTAGTTAAAGTTAAACACAAATTCGGTGATTCTGAGTCAGTGGAAAGGATCACGCACCTGGGTCCAGCGCGGCGGCGGCGCACACGGCGGCGAGCACCCACGCGCTGCGGCCCCACATGTTGGCTTCCCGTCCGACACTGCACTACACTCAATTCAATTCGACCGGGACGGGTCACAGTTTATCTGGCTGCAAAGTGCAACGTCACACTGTGCCTTAGTTTCTTATCGAACCCGATACTTATAGCTCCCTTGCAACATTTGTTTTGTTTGTCTAATTAGTTAATGGATCACATCAAGTCCAAAATAGGGTTGATTGAGGACGAGGTGCTTAGTACATACTTATATTGTTTGCTCAAACCATAATTACAGAGGCATTTAATAAAATAACTTAATGGGTGCGCTTTGTTTATATTGGCAAATGAGTTTTTATTTTAAAAACTTGGAATCAATGTGGTTTACTCATTGTTCGACATTGACACCTGAATTCTGCTTTTAAAGTACTCACCAGGAATTAATTAACATACATTGTAAACAGTTATCCAATTTATAACCGAATTATTTTTTCTCTTCGCTAAACATTGTCTGTATATCTATATTTTTATAATAATATACAGGATATGATAAATTCAACTGTTGTCAAATACCGGATTATTAAATAACTACTAATAAAAGATCTGCATTCCTGAAAAAAAAAACCGTTTTTAGATAAGATAAGATATGATTTACCTATAAGATAATTCCTTGCAACCGCTGTGGGAATCAGAACCTATTAGGGTAATTTAAAGTTACCTACGTAAAATAATGAAAGGCTGGAAGAAAGACCTCACATTACAGCGCAAATTTTAATAAAGGGAATGTGTGATAATCACCGATCCACAGAATAACTCCGTTTATCAGTCTACTGCCTACTACTATCAGAGCAGAAGAGACTTGTGCGAGATATTTAAAAAAAAAATTTGAGATTCACTCACCACAAAATAAATAAAGCGTTAAAAACGTCACAAAATTTGGCCCACCCTTGGCCAATTCGGCATACATTTGAAGGCCAGATTTTAGCCCCTCAGTATATATTTAACCGTAGTGCGGTGATCCATAGACCTTCTGAGACCTGCATCACTGCGTTCTTTGTTGTATGGTAACGGCTAAAATACATTGCAATTCTAGGGTTTTGTAGGAATCCTACAGCGGTCACTATTGGCTACTTGAATAAAAAGTTTGATCAGGGAGTATTACTACACACGAAATTAATATTAAGTCATAATCTAACTACCAACCTAATGATAACCCATTTCAGCAAACTTAGGTAGACTATGTTTTAGTGTTCAATATTTGGTAAGATAGGATGCTGTTATAGCCTAAATTCAATTTAAAATAAAATACTTGGTATTGACGTCAATTTCTGTACAAAATTTTTTTAGTTCCCGGGAACTAACCGATATGATTCTAATTTATGGTGAAGCCGGACAAAGTTGGCGGCAAGCCATAACTTTATACAGGGAGCGATTCCCAGGGAGCCATTCCAGAATCCTCGTCTTATTTAAGATTGGTATGGTAATAACAAAAGTGGTTCAAACTCTTCAGCAAGTAGACATGGATTATGTAGGTACGTCAATCCCTTTTACGCCGTTGTGTCGCCTGCCTCGAAGTTCAAGGACGACAAATCGCTACCTCAGGCGTATAAATCGTAGTGATTAATTTTATTTTAGTATCAATTCAAACTTATACCAAATTAAATGTCGGCTTTTATTGACAGCAAATAATCTTAAACAATAGATATCACTTGTGACGTCACGTCGGTAAGACAAGGTCTAGTGATACATAAAAATAAATAAAAAATATTTATTTCAGACCACATATAGCATATAGGGATCCTTATTATCCATAACATTGCGTGCTGAATGAACTATTTAATAAGGAAAAACAGAATGGTAGAAAAAAAAATCTTGCCATAATGGATCATAGCACTAACACCTAGGTCTGGTTACAATTTGGGGTAATATTAAACATACATGCTGTAGATTGAGGTTTAAGCCTTTCAATTAAACTCCATTGTTATTCCATTTAAATGTGTAGGCGTTTAAGTATAATTAATAACTTGCAACTTTACAAAAATAGGAACTTAATTTTTAATTCATAAAATAGTACAAATGACAATGGTGGTCAGCGCATAAATGGTTCAACACATATTTTGGTCCTGACTGCTGCGCGCCTCGGTCTCGGTGGCTCACAAGCAGACGCCACTCCCGCGGGCCGGGGGCCGCGGTGTCAGGTGCGAGTGCGACGCACAGCAGACGCTGGTGCGCCACTGTGCTTCGAGCCAAACGCATAAGAAAGAAATAACTTAAAAATTAAAGAAATCATCTTCGTCGTAGGACGTTACACTTGTAGGGGAATCTTTTAACGACGACAACTTGAACCCTTCTTCTTGCATTTCGTCGATTCTAGGTAATTCTTGTTTAATTGTTTCCTCTACATTAATTTTGTTTAATTCTTGTTGGACTTTATCTCTAATCGGGCCTTCTAAAGCGTCCATAATTTGGTATCGTAAAAGGTTTGGTAAAACGTTCACGAATAATTCTATCACGTAATCCAAGGTACCTGCTCCATCGCAACGGACTTGAATGTTACCTATTTCTAAGTCTAAATCTCTGAATTCAGGACAGTTCCTAGTGTCCAGAGGTTGAGCTAAAACAATCCTCCCACTCACATACTCAACAGTAAATGAAGCCGTGCCAGCTTTTGTCATAAGGCCTCTAATAGCTGTCATCTCCCATTGTAAGCTGCCTGACAGCTTTTGTGTACCTATTTCAAAATCAGCTATAACAGTGTTATTCTGCATTCTTAACGTTATGTTACCAACGCGATGAAAAGACGATATTCCCGTTATCCAGGTATTGGATAAAACTACAGTGAATACACTCACGGTGGTATTATAATCCTTGACTTTATAAGGGTCCATGTCCATTTCTCGCACCTTTTTCCTTGCGTCTGCGATTACCATATCTAACGGAGATACCGAATTAGGGAACTGCATGTCACCGGCTACTTGATCAAGTTTATTGTTTATTTCAGTTCTAGCCTTTGTGTAAGCTTCCTTGAGTATGTATGGTTTAATAGAATCAAAAAGATACGCTCCCGCGGAATTAACGAGGCCTTGAAACATGCTACCAATAAAGTCAAGATTTTCAAAATTAGCTGCCATTGTACTGAAGGATATGTCGATGGCAATGTCTTGAGCCCTCAGTTTGCCTTCGCGTTCCACTCCTAAGTTGGCTTTGGCGGTGATTTTGAGTCCGGTGACGTCCACCGTGAACGGCCCGCGGGCTCTGCTCACCCACGAGGACATCGTGTAGTTTCCTCTTGCTTGCAGCTTGTCAATTAGCAACGCAGCGTTGACCTGAAAACGTTATATAAATGCATAACATCAAAACTCTGTTACCATGTTAATGGGTGGATAACGGCATTCATTTTATGTAAGTCCCAAAATTTTGAATTCCGAATAGTGCCTAAACAAATAGGCATCAACTTTACGCCGCCGAACGTAATTGTATTAACGAAACGCATAGGACACGCCGCCTGCGTATACATATATGGCTAGGCAAGAATTTATGCTATCACGCATAACAGGTGCATTTTGCCAGAACCGTATTTAAAATTCAGCGCCCTGGGCCTTCCTGGGCCTGTTTGCCGTCCCATATAATAACCCAGTGCTAAATGTTCCTCGACAGATTGATTAAAAAGGCATAAGTACAATAAATTTTGCTGATTTCTATAAAATTAGCATTTTTATAGATACAAAATATATGATTTTACTACATAATACATTATATCGACACCTTCTAAGTAAACCAAACCAAAAGATAATAGGTACCTATACGATTTTACAGGAGAGCAGATTAAATATAAAACTGTGTAGGTAAGTATGCATAACTTTTTTACCTATAGCGAGTGATGCTTCCATGAAATTTACGGTGAAGGGAAACATCGTGAGGAAACCGTACACACTTACGGAGAAATTCTATGGTGTGTGTGAAGTTCCCAATCCGCAATGAGCCCGCGTCGGTATTACGACTCAAGCCCTTTCATTCTGAGAGGAGGCCTGTGTCATGCACTGAGACGTATATAGGCATTTACATCTATGAAATTTTTTATTTGTATAAAATGTCTATAGAATGTCAGTTTTGTTAGTAAATTCGAAGATCCACATAGAGAAAATCAAGAATCAATATTATAGCTAAGAACTCACACCTCAGTTTATTCGAACATAATAGAAAAAGTTTAGTTTATTTTACCGTCGATTTGCGTAAGACAACCCGCTTTTTAGGGTTCCGTAGCCAAAATGTCAAAAACGGAACCCTTATAGTTTCGCCATGTCTGTCTGTCTGTCCGTCCGCGGCTTTGCTCAGGGACTATCAATGCTAGAAAGCTGTAATTTTGCACGAATGAATAAAACGATGTTTTGATGTTGAAACGATGTTTTGAAACGTTGTTTTGGTGAACTATGCCAACAAAATAGTACAATAAAAAAAAAACAAAAAAATTTTTTTCAGTGCCTCCCATGCGTAGACGTAGTGGGGGTGTTTTATTTTTTCTCATCCAATCTTGTAGTATCGTTGGATAGGTCTTTTAAAACCATTAGGAGGTTGCTAAAACGATTTTTCGATTCATTGATTTGTTTGCAAAATATTCAACTTTAAAGTGCAAATTTTCATTAAGATTGAGCGCCCCTCCCCCCCCCCTCCTCTAAAATCTAAACCGGTGTGTGGAAAAATTGGAAAAAATTCAGGATGGTAGTAAGTATATCACACTTTCAAGGAATACTATAACGGTTAAGTTTTCTTGAGAATTATTAGTAGTTTAAGAGTAAATAGCAGCCTAAACTTGGATTATTCCGTACAAAATACGAAATTCTTGGAAAAAAAATATTTGAGAGAAGTTTCCTTGCCGGTCGCGCGACCGCGTCAGGTATTCGTTTCCGATATTGCTGTCTTTATCGCTCGTGATATAAGCGCCGTCCCCCCATGCCTTCCGCAACGATGTCCGTAATTTATATCGAGATAGCTGTAGGCTTTTCAAGATTTGGGCGGTTGAATTTTGGGTTTCGTTGTCCTCATATTATACGAAAAGTATAGTACGGAAATCAATGATATTTTACAACTAAGATAGGTATTCATAATATTTTCTATGCCTGTGGTTTTTAGATTTTTGTAAAAATGCTTTATTAGTCTGTAATTCTCGTGCAAAGTTGACATCTTTTTTTTTGACGACTTTTGAGCTCCTGTAATTCTGATATTACACATTTATATGAAAATCTGAAAAACCACAGGCATAGATAATTACGTCTAGTCCATACTTACAAAACTTCATCTATTTCTGTTGCCTAGTTTTCAAAAGAGACCGGGACTACGTTTGTATGGAGAATGGAACGAAGAGACTTCTCTTATTTTTTTCGTAATGGCTACGGAACCCTATTTTGGGCGTGTCCGACACGCTCTTGGCGGGTTTTTTATTACTCGCTCGATATTAATAACGGCAACAGGTAGTTGAAATATTCACAGAATTTTTTTTTCATATTCACTTACTTTAAAAATAAATAATTAAATAAAAATAAAAATAAGTATTTAAGGGGTAAACGTGGTTTTTTGCCGTTTTTTGCTAATGTCTAATGTTGTATAGGTATAGAACCTTTCGTGCGGGAGTCCGACTCGCACTTGGCCGTTTTTTATTTATTTTGCCCGTGCGAAACCGGGACGGGTCGCTAGTATGATATGTTATGCCAAATTTTACTATAATCGGTTCAGTATTTAAAACAGGAAACCGAATAATCAAATAAACTCACTTTCGCGATTGCAATTTTATTAGTAAATTGAGTACTTAATTAGTAACCAGTACCACTACCATGAAATTACAGTGACCGTACTCGATAGCGACGGAGTAAATTATTATTTGTAGAGGCGCTGTACATGTACAATTCTCCATACAAATAATTTACGCCGTCGCTACCGAGTACGGTCACTGTGAACTCATGGTAGTGGTACAAAAGTGACGAACTATGGATTTCTCTATACAAGTTTCACTCGGTCTTATCTGCTTTTCTTTGCCTTCTCGCCGCTGATTTGAGGGACTTTTTTTTACTGGTAGGTAATTAAGGAATCGTTAGAATTCCCCGAAAACAATAAGTCATTCAAATCAAATATTTAGGTAAGTATTATTATCGTAACGAAAAGGCGTTGCGGTCAGTGTATATCTACCAGTCGCCTATACACGATACGAGTATGTACCTACTCCTCCCCTTTCGCTCACAATTCCACAGCGCTCTTATTTATTTCATAACTCTCATTTTACTTATTTATTTCTCATTGTTCAAGGGCCTAACTCTTGATAGACTTTTGCGATAGTCACTAAAATGTCAATTTAAGTAAGTACCTAAGTAGTCATTTGAGATTAACATACGCAGAGATGAAGGTAAGCGTACGCAATCAAGCAAAATTGCGTACATCCACCAACTGCGTACGTTTACCACACTCTCATGACTCTATGTAGTACTACAAAGGTAGACCAGATAAAAACATACCTCCATTTTTCCAATTTCGGCGTCAATATGAAGTATACGAAATTTGCTTATTCCGTGAACGAGAGTATTTTTGAAGTCCATGTTGGTACCGAACGACACCGACTGCCTCATGTCGGGCACCGGGTACGGGTCCGGGATGTCCGCGCCGGGCACGCCTACCGGGTCCGGCTTCTTAAAATGCTCCAACATCTCCAGGATCAATTCGCTCATCTTTTTTTCTCCGTGTTCAAGTCGAGATTGTTCAGATGCCTCATTAGGAGACCCTGTAGAACAAAAATTTTGTCACAATTTCCAAATGGAACACGAATTAACTTTAACTTTGCTTTCCGAGAGGTTGTTCTCAAATAGTCAGAATGTAACTAGTTTTTTTTATATCATATTAATAAGTTCACATTCTTTAAGTATAATGTTTAAAACATTTGAAAGGGATTTGGTGACGCACCTACGACGATGGCTATGGCCGCAGCCAGCACGAGCTCCCGGATGCGTCGCATGCCGAGTCCCGAGCGGCTACACACTGACCCGCTCGGGCCGCACTTGACGGGTCAACTTTTATCATACAACGTACAAATATATTTTACGCAAATTCAAATTTATGTATCGGACCATTATCAGTAGTACCTACTAGTTCATTGGCAAAACAAGCTACGCCAACGATTGATGTAGGAAAGTGTTTGGTCGGTTCGTTTTGTCTCATACCTAATTCCTTTTGCAACTATTTAAAAACCTACTTAAAAAGACTAACTACTAATTCAGTCAATTTACTTAGATTGCACGGTATGGGAAATTTGGCAGGACAGATTGTAGTCCTTGCCGCATGGGATGTGTCCGGCCTGCAAGAGACGGGCCCGCAAGGGCAACTGGGCAGTCATGGCGTGTGCCAAGGGTACGGTGTGTTGGCCACCGTACTTGAAGGAGGAGGGGCAGGAGCATTCTTCAGTGGGGACTGAGTGGCTACAACACCGACCGCACTCAGACACAAAATCCTGGGAAAATGGCAGCAGGCAACTACACAGTTTTAATAGTTGTCTACATTCCGGCTTCAGCATCAGATCAGATCAGTTCGAAAAAAACATTAACTTAAAGCTTCTTCTTAGTCGTTTATCTATATTAATCACAGGTCACAGTACAAAAAAGAAGCAGTACACCGTCTTCATACAAACGGCCGGAACGCGAGTTATTCGCTGGGTGCAAAGTAGGAGGTGGGGGAACCACGAATCGATCGCAGCGCGCGCCGTGGCCAAACAAGAAACTTTTCGTCGGACCAACTGTCACTATTTGCTAGTGAAATTTACGTTTTCGTGCATTAATTAAGCAAAAATCTATGCATATAATAAATAAGTAAATATGGTGTCACGAAACCTGCTGCGTAAACAATGGCAAAAACAGTGATCACAAATTCTATAAATTTCCACAAGAAAGGTGTTTTGTATGGCGTCGATGTCACTGAAGTTTGACGAATTTCACTAAATGGCTCAGTATGAATTTATGGGTGTACTGCCTTTTCGGCGAAATATGTTTCGCCAAATTTCACTTAGCAACCAACCTTTCGCCAAAGTTTAATTTGGCAAACTAATATTTGGCATAACTTTACTTCGCAATTTTTTTATTTCGCAACATTTTTACATTGCAAAATTTTACTTCATCACACATTTATGTGGCAAATAATTATGTAGCAAATGATTGGCTTAGGCAAATAACAAATTGTCAAATAACATTTGGGCATGTTTACATTGTAAAGTTATAGTTCAATTTGATTTGTGCGAGCGAGCGAAGCGAGCGAGCAAGACGGTTCGGAACAGAAGCGACTTGGATAGTTTAGGTTCAGAAGGCTAAGGCGGGAGCGAAGCGGAGCGTAGCTCCCGCCTTAGCCTTCGATGTTAGGTTTTTTTTATAGCAGCCAGGATAAATGACACGAGAAAAGTAGGTTGGATGCCATTCAATAAGTTTCTAAATTAAGGTAAGTATGCCAATCAATACATTTGACGAAAACATAAATGACATCTTAAAAAAAATCCAGGTAATAATTTGCATAATAATAATTTATCGAATCATTAGTTGGGAAATGATATCAGTGCGAAACGCTGAGTTGGGAAATAACATTTCGCCTAAATAAAAATATGGGATAAATAGTTTGGGAGTTAATAATTTGCTAAATAATTTTCGCCGATACATTAGTAAACCGAATTTATGATCTTCACTAGTTTCTTTTACATCTTGGACATATTAGGCCAAAACTAATTGTTTTCGTTTTATTGTTGTTTGTGATTGGAAAGCGATGTCGTATACTTAGTGTTCTCGGAATCCAGTTTTATAATTAATATGACCATGTTTAACTGAAGATACCTACACAAAAAGGCTGCATTACTAACGAGTAACGACCTACTACAGTCATAAATAATCGTCTGCAATAAGTATATATGAAATGCGTTATTCGATTAAATTTGTTTATTTTATTACTTCTCGTGAAGACAGTCATGAGAAAGTCCCGTGTCCTGAAATTAATTGATGGTGCCATTTTACACGGGAAATAAAAAAGGTCAACGTTATTGTCGACACTATAGATTTACATGATCGAATATACTTATGGGCTGTTTCAACATCTATTGATTAGTGTTAACTGACGGTTAAATGTGATGCCGTCTCCGTCTATTCGAACAAAGCAAATAGAGACGGCATCACATTTAACCGTCAGTTAACACTAATCAATGGATGGTGAAACAGCCCCTTAATAACATGTAAATTGCGATATTTCATTGAAATTATTTGTTTGTTTCCTTAATATTCGTAATGACAGCCAGCCATCTGATATTTCAGCATACTTCGGCAACTATCAGTCGGGAGTGCTCCGCAGTTACATACCGACTTACGCTCATTTATTACGTACCTTATATGTCACAACGATAAAAATAGTATATTGTTCGGTGTACGGATGTTTAAATTCATCTATTATAATAAAATATAATAAAAACGTATGTATTGAAGTTATTTATCAGAATGCGAATTTTTTATACTCTTAAATTCAACAATAAAGCTTTTCGCACATCCCAGAAGGGGCGCAAATACTTCTCCGTAGCTAATTTGTAGGTAACTTACCTTAGCTTTGATGAGTTCCGTGGGCCATCTGCGGGCTTCTTCATCAGGTCCAGTTCACCAAATTCCTCAATAAATAAGCGTGACTGCAGCTCAAGATTAGGGGAATCAAAGTAATTTTTAAGTAAACATATTAAGATCAATGAACAAATTGAATCTAAAGCTGAAGAGATCGAAAGTGTGTAGGTACGTACATGAAAGATATCAGAAAAAAAGTTAGCTGGGGATACTTAGAATCGATAACAGAACACGTTCCAACAGTTTTAAGACCTAAAACTAATGGTTTGGTCCGTGGGGTCCTAGCGCTTTAAAACTTTTTAAAGAAATTTCGAAAAGGTTTGTAGACGTCACAGGGGACCGAAGAGCTGGCAGCTTCCTCGGAAAAAGAATTAGCTTGGCTATTCAAAGAGGTAACGTCATCTTCGGGACCTTACCAAAGGCAAGTAAGTCTTGAAGTAATCTGTTTTAGTTTTAGGTTTTATTTTATGTAAGTACTAGCTTTTGCCTGCGGCTGCGCTCGTGATAAATTCGGGGTAACATAGATATACTTTCTACAATCCCATTTTTCCTGTTTTGATTGATTTTTCGGAGCATTATGTGGCAGACACAGACAATTGTTGTTTTAGACAGATGATGCAAATTATTGAAATTAAAAAATCGACCTATTTAATCATTATTCATACAAACATTGAACTCTTGTTTTACATATTCAGGGGTAGAATTCCAGAAAACGTTAAAGTACCTATGTGTTTCTTTTGCCCGCGACTTCGTATACGATATCAATAGGATAATTCCCGCGGGATAAGAATAAGTGAATTCAATAGAAAGCTACCCTGTCCCTGATTGAATTGAAACAGGCTACCCCGGGAAATCGAAAAGTTCCCGAAGGATAGATACGATTCTTTAAATCGATTAAAAATAACACTTTTACTAATAGAAAGTTACAGTTTTTGACTGAAATTGGCTACCTACTTTTCCTCGGGAAAATGCAAAATTCCCGGGAGTTAGAAATAAGTGACTTCTACATTAGGACCACTTAAAAAAACTTTCACTAAGTAATAGAAATCTACACTATTTTTGATTGACGTAGGCTACGTTTATCTCGAGAAATTCTATTTTAAAATCCTTTATTGTCAATCTAAGCATTTTAGCTTTCTATTATTGAAATAATGTTTTAAATCTGCCTCGAACTTGAATTCACTTATTTTTATCACGCAAAATTTTTACATTTTTTTAAAATAAATAAGTAACCTTTGCTTATTAAGCTTTCTACTGGTGAATGGATTTTTTGTAGTTTCAGTCATTATCCCCAAAAAACAATGTTTAGAATTCCTTGTCAAGTGGCGCGGCCATTTTTAAAAATCTCCCTTGAGTGGCAATGACACCTACGAATTAATTTTGCGAATTCGCGAATTTTATAAAAAATATCACCAAAAAAACCACTTTATTGTTATAGATAAGCCTTACAGTGATAGTTTAGCATAAAATGGCATATCTAATTAAATAACAATGAATGAACTTCCATTTCTGTGAACTTCATTACTCATTATCAAATATTTGGTTATCAGCCAAATTTTTCTCAGTCACGTATTAAATAAGTATAATTACAAAATAAAACAATTACCTGTAGAAAACACTGATTTAGTTCGTAAAATATTAATTTATTTACGGAACAAAGCCCTTTTATAGTCTTTCAATAGCAAATAATAGTATAATACGAGGTTTCCAAAAATACCAGCGCACGGCAGCGGCCACACAGTGAAACTTGAGTAAACGATAGGAACGAAATTTGTTCCGTAGTGTTGTCGCGGCCGTTAATAAATGGCATCCTTGTCTATTTATGAACACATTCTGCAAGAAAAAGCAAGCCAGATATAGGTCTAACGGTTTATATTTATTAGTGAAATACGACACCCGCCAACGACCGGGAGCCGGTCGCTTGCCACTCAAGGGTTTTTGACAGCCTGCCGGGTGCCGGTCGCGTGCCAAACAAGGGCGTGCCGGGACCCGGACGCTTGCCACTTCAGGGGTTTTTTAGCAATAACTCAAAAACGATATATCCGATTATATGAAAACTAACCTGAACTGACCCGGACGCTTGCCACTTCAGGGGTTTTATAGCAATAACTCAAAAACGATATATCCGATTATATGAAAACTAATTTTGGTTAAAAGTAGTTATTAGTAATTAGTAGTAGTAGTAGTTTTGTCGTTGTTATTTCTTAAATGTTTTTAGAAATATTGCTTTTCATTATTTAACACCAAAACTATGTAGCGGCCATTACAATACACCTATGTACTCGTACTCCAAATTTCAAGTTTCTAGACCCAGCGGTTTGGGCTGTGCGTTGATCTATAAGTCAGTCAGTTAGTCAGCTAGTGTCTTCTTTTATATATATATATATATATAAAAAGAAGAGAAGAAGATTTTAAGCTTAGGATAGGTATTGGTAGAGTCATTCTCGATGACGCGTGCCGTGGTTCTTATTACAATGTCGTTAATGTCTAATTTTGTCAAAATCACGCGTCTTCGTGGATGGCACTAGGTATATTTTTATTAATTTAACCTTAAACTTGGCAGTTTATCTATAAGATACATAATTTATTTTTGTATTTTTTTAAAGTTAAATTTGTTAACTCCACAAGAATCCAACGAGGCTGAATTCAGTTGCCAAGTTTAGTGTTAAATAAAACTTATTGTTATACATATAATTATATTTTAAATTTTTTGTCTGTTTGTCGTTTATTTGAACTGTCGAGAAAGTTATAGGCTATAAAAGTTCAACCCCAAAATCGGGGGTATACTACGCTCAATTGAGTTCTGTTTGCACCTGATTCTTATGACGCTTCTTAGGAAGGAGGTGCAGACTTTATTTCAAGTGTGCTACGACTATCGAGTGCCCTGCTAAACTAGCAGATGCCGCTGACGTTGTGACAATATGAATAAGCCACTAAGGAAGGATTTTCCTAAATTAACTTTAAGTTTAGAGGAGGGTGTAAGTACGGATATCAACAAAATGAATTTAATAGTTGATTTAATAATACAACAAAATTAAACAATAGTAAATTAATTGCCACATATTGCACGTAAGTGGCATTTTTTGGGGAACTGAGTTTTATGGGAAATGAGTATTATTTTTAACTAAACTAGTTTAGATTAAACCAAACAACCCCAACTTATAAGGCAAATACGTCGATGAGAGACGTCATTATTGTTGTTATTCATAGTTGTTTTAGAAGTAGAAATGCATGAAGACTAAAGCGGTAAACATTGGAACATAGAACCTCCTCCTTTTTTGAAGTCGGTTAAAAAATGAACATTCATTTGAATTTTGACGACCAGATGGCCTAGTGGTTAGAGAACCTGACTACGAAGCTTGAGGTCCCGGGTTCGATTCCCGTGTCGGGGCAGATATTTGTATGAAAAATACGAATGTTTGTTCTCGGGTCTTGGGTGTTTAATATGTATTTAAGTATGTATCTATATCTATATAATTATATTTATCCGTTGCTTAGTACCCATAACACAAGCTTTGCTAAGCTTACTTTGGGACTAGGTCAATTGGTGTGAATTGTCTCGTGATATTTATTTATTTATTTTATTTAATTGCTGCTAATTAATTTCTTCGCAAATTTGTTAATTTTTGTTTGATTCCAAAACAACGCTTATGTGCTCTTGTATACTCGTATAACTATAATTTTAAGTCTCGCATGTCTTGAACGTAAAGACAAAAAATAAATAATTAGTATGCTAATATCACATTGTGTTCGAATCAAGTAAATTGGGACTATGTCTCATAGGATCATAATAGAGTTTTTACTTACTTCGTTACTTGTTTGTTAGTTTTTTGTTAATAATTCACTCGCAATAATAACATGAGTAAATTGATGACGATGTTTTGTGTAGCGCAATTATTTTGTTATCGGCCTTGTGTCAGGAGGAATACTTACAGAAGTGGAACCCACTTTAGCTACTGTCGAAGCGATAGCTGGCTTGAGGACTTTGAGGAAATGCCAAAGTGACGCGGGGACTAAGTATACGTATATCGCCACCTTCGATCTCTTGAAGATGTTATGGCCTAGTGAGATGACACTCGAATCTATTAAATCTATAATATCGCGAGCGTTGCTTAGGTGACTAATATTTGATAAAAGTAAACTGATTTGTAATATTAGTTGGTGACCTCATACCTACAATGAAGAACACTTATTTAATTGAAAAAAGTGCAGCAAGCACAAGAAGATGTGAAGTCTAAACGAGACTATCCTGGACTTTTAAGTATATAAATCTTGTTGCAATCTAGGGAGGTTTTCCTGCCGATGATGGAAAATAATTAAAATCGGTCAAGTGCGAGTGCGAGCGACTCGCGCATGAAGGGTTCCGCACCTCCGTACAATGTCTTAAAAAACAAATAGTTCAGTAATATTTTTTTGTTGGCGGTACTTTTTCTCCCTGGTTACCAAAGTAGGTAGTCGTCAAGACGAACCAAATGAGCCTAAAACCGATGCGGTCGTGTCGTTTTATTACAGAGTTCCTATGGCCAACATCTAACTTCATCATCAGATCAGCTCTACGTCATAATAATATTGCGTTGTCATCAGATTTATACATGCATGCAAAATTTCAGCTCATTACAAGCTCTGGTAGTTAATTTTAAATTAACAATTTGTTTTGATATCGGTTCACACCACTTAAATCTTCGTCTGGTTACAGTTTGAGGTAGTATCAAAAATACACGCTGTATGTACACAGGGTTACATAAAGTATGAAAAAAAAAACAATACAATAAATACGACACTCGATAGTGATACTTTTTAATGCGTCTTCAGAAATTATTGACTTTACAGAGTTGATGAAATAAACCTAACCTAAATCAAATCTGTAGATTAAACTGTTTTCAATGGTTCTATATTAAACGATTGTTTTGAATTTTACTCGTTATTTTTCCAAATTTTATGTTTCATGACATACCTATTTTAAGATGAGCTTTAATTACTTACAAAAGGAAGAACCTCGCCTTGAATGTTTTTTATCAATAAAAGGTTGTTGTTAAGTCTATCTAGTTAGGTACCTATATAAGACAGCGAGATCGGCAGCAGCCCATAGTGGCGGCGCGAGCATTGCTGCAGAGTATCGTGTCTAACCTTCGCGATTTGTGGTAAACACGAAACCATCAATATGACTAAATATCTGATTTTGCTGATTATAGCTGTGCAAGTCGTTGTCAGTGTTTTCCCAAAGGAATTACGTAAGTATTGAAATCCACACTAGACTAAGTGGTGCATTTGCCAATATGCTACCAGTAGGTACCTAGGTATAATTCGTTCTTTATAAGTTTGCAACTGCATTCAACTAATTATTACGTCATTGTACCTACCTAGGTACTTGTTTTTCTAGATTCATCGTTAATTAGTGTTACTCTGCCATGTTGTTTTTACTATCTATCGGTTTACAGTCTTAGTTAAAAATATAAAGATTTTCGGATATGTAAGTATTAGTCCCCCAGCAGCAGCACGTGAACACCTGGCACCGGGGAAACGGCTACCGGCCGTCACAGCGACTCTTATCTACGAGGGTATTAATTAGTTCCGTGTATCCTTTACAGTTTGAACCGATCAAAAACTTTTTATATGCACATTTCGAAAACATGTTAAAATTAATGTCGGCTTAGAGAAGCAACAGACGTAACTACCTGAGGCTTGCATTTGAGTACATCATTGCATTAAAAAACAGTGAGTTTGACATTAATTAACAGCAGCCTAAGCCACTGATGTGGTCCAACTATATTAATATATAATTTAAATATTTAAATAGTTTACTATAACTCATCACTTCATAATTGGATGCTTTATCATCTCTATAATGTTCTAGAAATATCAAGCATTTTAATGGTGAAATTTAAGTATAAACTCAAGCTCTTGCGAGAAATGTTGTGTTGAAGATCTTAAAAAAAACCTATGTGTACACTACTACTGTACAGCTTCAACATTTACTCTAAGTACATGTAGGGTGTGTTTACATTTACATCCTTAACTAATGTGAATCGAACATTAGGCACGTTGCCTGACAATTACGAAGAAAAGCGAAGCCGCATGTTTTCATAAGAAAGATTATTACTTATCATCGGGAGCTTTATCGTCATCTCGTCACTGGGCTGGGCACATTGTGTTGAGGACATCGGCGCAAATATGAAGCAGACACTAGTAAAAACTCTTAAAGTACAATTTGTATACCTAATTTTACAAATGCTCGTCAATCTCCCAAAACTTGCCACATTCATTTTATGTCATTTAGCAATTGAAGTGACAGCAGTGTTTTGGGCTTTTGCGTGTTGAACATTCGGAGGTTTCTCTTGTGTCATGAAGTTTAGCGCAATGCTTGAATAAATATAAACATCCTTATCCATTAAATAAAATGAAATATGACCGAGATCGGAAAAGATTTAATCAGGTGAAGTCTACTGATCATACCGAGGATTAATTAAGTAGCTCCATTGTTATAAGCCAAACCGCAAGGCAAAGTCATGCTAACGTCACAGCTATAAGCCTGTCATTAACTACAATTGTTACGCATGTTGTACTTGTGGTCTGCCGTCTGTGACGCTCGTGGGATATTTGCTGGACTTTTCTTATAAAGTGTAGGTACTCTTGTACACGGCCTTTATACAAGGCTTCACACCTTTGATACATCTAGAATTTGAGTTGTCGGGATTTCTTGAATAATTCTACGGGAATTCATAAAAATTACACCCTCTTATTAAAGTTACATAAAAACACTTGTCTAAGCCAGCAGTGAGAATTGTTGATTTTATTTCGATATCGAATATCGGGATAAAAAGTAGCGTGTACATTACTCCAGACGTCCAGCATCTACATAGGTACCTAATTTCATCCAAATCTGTCCGGCCGTATCAAAGATATTGACGCACGCACGTACATGTATAATTACAAACTGTCTATCCAATTTCATCCAAATCAAGCTAGCACTAGCCGTACAGGCGCGACGAAGTAACAAACACACACACACACGAACGCGCGCACGCTCTCACGCAACCCGCCGTTTTTATGGTGTGGACACCAATCAGGGTAGTTGGGGCTCACCGCCGAGGGGGTGCCCACAAAAAACCATTCGAATTTCCTGGTTGTCAATGAATGTGGGCATTACGGGCGCATAAAGTGACTACCACAACGTCACTGAAGTTGGTATACTGGTTTCGGATTATTTATAGAGGTTTACTCCTCGCGTATCCATCGAAGCGGCTCACGTTTCCGGCACCTACGGGCCGGGGTTGCATGCATGTTGGCTCCATGCCCTCATGACCTAGGTACTCAATTCAACTCAAGGCAGGAGCGGTACCAAGCTAATTTTTTAGCTACAATTAAAACAGCACAGACATTTGACACTAAATAATTTGGAGCCGATCCGTAGGCAGCATTGTTATAAAATAAACCATACAACCTCAAAAAAAATCGCTAGGTTAGGTTACCAGTACCAGAAGAATAGGTTAGGTAGGGGTAAAACCGCGACCCCAACAAAAATAAATCGCTGCCAGAAAAGTAGGTTAGGTTAAGTTAGAACTGCGACCCCAACAAAACTAAATCACTACCAGGAAAGTAGGTTAGGTTAGAACTGCGACCCCAAGAAATATAAATCGCTACCAGAAAAATAGGTTAGGTTAGGTTGGAATTGCGACCCCAACAAAAAGAAATCGCTACAAAAATAAATAAATAAATTTCATTGAAAAAAGTAAGAAATCATAAAATATGAAATGAAGTTCTGCCAAATAAACTATCTATTAAATAATATTTCCAGAAATGTAAAATTAGTGATTTAAAAATACTTATTTTAATAATTCGAGGTAATGAATATTCGATGAAATTAATAAATAGGAAACGTTGACTTTTAACTGATATTCGATTAAAAGTTTGTCGACATTTCAAGGTTAAACCTAATAATGAAGTTCATTGATGCGATCAAATACATCAACTTACACTTCGAAAGTTACTTGTGTTTAGTAATAAGTAGATAGTAGGTACTTATATATATTTTGTTTCAGCCGACTATATCCAAGTATGCAAGCGAGATCAAAGCACAATAAATGCTTGCGTTCGCAAGTCTATCGAGACACTGAAGCCTAAATTAGCCGAGGGTATGCCAGAATTCGGAGTACCGCCAACCGAGCCCTTTTATATTCCTGAGGTCAGTTTTTATATCAAGATTACCAATAATGCCCAATGTACCTATGCATTTTAATTATAATTTTCAGATTTCACCTTATTAGGTACATTGAACTAAGTTTGAGCGTCACTTGTTAGTATTAAAATAAATAAATTGGACCGTATTTTTTAGGGTTCCGGAGCCTAAATGGCAAAAATAGAACCCTTATTGTTTCGCCATGTCTGTCTGTCTGTCTGTCTGTCTGTCCGTCCGTCCGCGGCTTTGCTCACGACTATCAATACTAGAAAGATGTAATTTTGCACGGATATATATGTAAACTATGCCGACAAAATGGTACAATAAAAAACTAAAAAAAAAATTTTTTTAGGGTAGGTACCTCCCATACACGTAAAGTGGGGTGTTTTTTTTCTCATCGAACCGCTGGATCTACATATTGTTGGATAGGTCTTTTAAAACCATTAGGGTCTTGTTAAGACGATTTTTCGATTCATTTATTTTTTTGCGAAATATTCAACTTTAAAGTGCATATTTTCATTAAAATCGAGCGTCTCCCCCCTTTTAAAATCTAAGCCGGTGGATGGAAAATTTTAAAAAAATTCAGGATGGTAGTACCTAAGTATATCAAACTTTCAAGGAAAACTATAACGGCTAAGTTTTCTTGAGAATTATTAGTAGTTTTAGTCTTAAATAGCAGCCTAAGGTATAAAATATACCTAAACTTGGAAGATTCCGTATAAAATACGAAATCCTTAGAAAAATATTACTTATTTTTTTCGTAATGGCTACGAAACCCTATTTTGGGCGTATCCGACACGCTCTTGGCCGGTTTTTTATATTTTGCTGTTAAATTTTAAGAAGTTAGTCCTTGTCTTTTGAAGACATTCTTAGTTAAGTTAAAATAAAATGTATTGCTATGCCTTATAAATAATAAATAGTTATTACAAATGATAATTCAGATTTCATTAATATTGCAGCTGGTCGTGGACAGCGGCAATTTGATCCAGTTCCAAGCGGTGGGCAAGGACGTCAAAGTCTCCGGAGCGGGCAACTTCACCATCAAAAACGTTGCGTGAGTTTAATGCCAACATGTGTAGTGCACAGACAAAATATAGAAGGCACTGCAAAAAATAATGAAAAAAAAAATTTGCGTAAGAACGTACAATGCGAAAGAATTATTACATAATATTCTTATAACCTAATCTAACCAACAATAAAGTTCAAGTTCAAAGTTCAATATCTCAAAAACGCCTAAACCGAAGCTAAGAATCATCGCTAGAAAACCTGCTTTCAAATAAAAAAAACACAGACACACACACACATACACACACATAGCGGTCAAACTTATAACACCCCTCTTTTTGCGTCGGGGGTTAAAAATAGAACATGATGAATCGATTTATTGAAAATGGTTTGAAAAATTTACTGTTTTATGAAGTGTGTAAATAATTAAAATGAACGCCGCCAACCTTGCTGCGCCTATTGTTATTACGTTAATGATGCTGGTTATTTGCCGAAACTATACATTGCTATCAATATAGTATTACATTATTTGTCAGACTGTGAAATTGCCGTGCTAGTTATCCAGGTGAATATTATAATCTATTGTAACTAGTCGTACTGACTGATGATGAGACGTTTTTCGTTCTTATGGTTCCACAGGTACGTCTGAGTGAAATAGTTATTTGTGATACGAGGTTTGTAGGTAAGGTACTACAAATGAATTGACGAGTGATAAACCCGAGCCGCAAGGCGAGGGTTTTCATCGTCACAGGATTGTAAAACCTTGCCAACCGTGTATCATACGACGTTCTTCAATACATTTGCTCGAAAAAATCTCTTTCAAAGGATGTATACATGGTTCGTAATCACAAGTTTATTTTACCGCACTAGTGCGATTTTTTTACAGTTTTTTTACAGTTTCAAAAGTACTGTTTCATGCTTAGTTAGGTAAGTACCCTTTAATTGACAAAATTGAAAACAATCATGATTCAAACCTCGTCGTTAGGTACTCGTACCATATAGTACACATTAAAAAAATACAAAAAGATATACCTAGTCTTGAATCATGTTACATTTAAGGGCAATGCTGGACAATACTACTAGTTAAATTCTACAGTTGCTCTTTAAAAATATACATTCATACATGCAAACCGAAGTACCTTTCAAAATATGACTAAATTGACAAAATTGAAAACAATCATGATTCAAACCTCGTCGTTAGGTACTCGTACCATATAGTACAAAAAATTCTACATTAAAAAAATACAAAAAGATATACCTAGTCTTGAATCATGTTCACTGTGGCGAATACTGTAAATTTAAGGGCAATGCTGGACAATACTGGGAATCTTCTGACCATGGGGCTTTAAATGGATTTAAATGGGTTCGATTCTAGTCGCATAACTGAGCTACTTTTGTTCTGCTACTCTTTAAAAATATGACCACTGTAATTTTTTTTTTTCATACAAATTAAATTCAATGTATGCGATACAATAGGTACTAATTTGACGACACATTGATTAAATGTTTATCTAGGAGATGTCAAATAAATATCAAAAAATATTTCAGGGCCTTCGT
This sequence comes from Choristoneura fumiferana, assembly GCF_025370935.1. Lineage (NCBI taxonomy): Eukaryota > Metazoa > Arthropoda > Insecta > Lepidoptera > Tortricidae > Choristoneura > Choristoneura fumiferana. Next base: position 18,865,015 of record NC_133472.1, read on the forward strand.
ACAGTCAAGGGCAAAGATATCGACACGGCCAAAGTTGCAAAAATATGTATACACGGCCTTAATGTTAAGTAAATAAAGTCGTGTATACATATTTTTGCAACTTTGGCCGTATCGATATCTTTGCCCTTGACTGTACCTAGAGACAGCGATAACACCGATATGTCCGATACACTGATTTAACAATTAAACTTTGAGGATCAATAAATGTTGCAAAACAAAAGTTGCTTAGTTTTGTGAGAATATCGAACCTTGAATTTAAAGCCTTATGGTCAGACACCATGTATAATGCATTAATCGATTTGTTGAAAATAATTTGAAAATTTTTGCGGTTACCATTAATTGCCTTCGTCATTTACCTACCTAATTTGAACAATGTATGGAAACCGCAAACATTTTCAGACTATTTCCAACAAATGGATTAATCCATACTAATATTATAAATGCGAAAGTAACTCTGTCTGTCTGTCTGTCTGTCTGTCTGTCTGTCTGTCTGTTACGCTTTCACGGCTAAACCGCTGAACCGATTTGGATGAAATTTGGTACAGTGATAGAATAGACCTTGGGAAAGAACATAGGCTATCTTTTATTGCGAAAAAAAATGTTTTAAGGGGTTGAAATAGGGGATGAAAGTTAATATGGTGGAAGTTCGTCGCTGTCGAAGATAAAACCATGAAACTTGGCATTTAGGCCCTTAATCCATATATTAATATTGTAAATGCGAATGTAACTCTGTCTGTCTGTTACGCTTTCACGGCTAAACGGCTGAACCGATTTGGATGAAATTTGGTGCAGAGATAGAATAGACCTTGGGAAAGAACATAGGCTATCTTTTATTGCGAAAAAAAAGGTTTTAAGGGGTTGAAATAGGGGATGAAAGTTAATATGGTGGAAGTTCGTCGCTGTCGAAGATAAAACCATGAAACTTGGCATTTAGGCCCTTAATAAGAAATAAATCGATATTTGTTTGAGCTTTTTTGAAAATTCGACCTGTGAGGGGATGAAAGTTTATATGGAAGGTCGTCATTATCGAAGATAAATCGATGAATATTTATTAAACTAGCCATTTGGGCACGTGATAAGAGATAAATAGATATTTGTTCGCGCGTTTTTTAAAATTCTTCCTGTGAGAGGGTGAAATAACGGATGAAACTTTATATGGAAGATCGTCATTATTGAAGATAAATCGATGGTTCTTTGTGAAACTTGGCATTTGGACATTATAAGAAATAAATAGATATTTTTTCAAGCGTTTTTGAAATTTTTACCGGCGAGGGGATGTTAGCAGAGGAAATGATGCAGTGTTAGCAGTGCCCTTTAAGCTCATAGCAAAATGTACGCAATGTGGGGTTATAATGGCTTATTGACATAGACAGTCAGACATGAAAAATTATGATTTCCAGATTTTTCTTATTTATTGTGCTATATAAGACTACCTTTATGCAAAAAAAAAACAAGTTTTTAGGACAGCCGGAAGTGCCCTATAACTTTTTCTGTTAAGGTAATTTGTATGGACACACCTTTTTAATGACTGTAGCTTTTGATTGCCTTGACTTAGAAGTTTGATTTTTCCACAGATTTCGGGACTATTGACCTGAGTTTAGGGTTTTAATCTCAATTCGATACCGATTCTCCGCGTGTTTACGAGATAGAGGATCTTGACAGACAGACGGACGTACGGACAGCAAAGTGATCCTATAAGGGTTCCATTTTTTCCTTTTGAGCTACGGAACCCAAAAATCATTTATTCCGGCGCTTTTAAAATTTCGACCTATAAATATGGGGATGAAAGTTCTTAAGTAATTACAAACAAATTTACTATAAGTATGTTTATCGGAAATATGTGTAGCTATGCTTAGTAAAAATGCCGTTTTAATTATAATCCTACCCTCCTAACTTACAATAAAGGACGTAAGGTGTCAAGAGTTCACTATGAGGAATAATAATTAGTCCTTTTGTGTTGGTAGGGTAGAATACACGTCGTATTGCTAAAATGTGGCTACCCGCAAAATATTTATGTTTTACCAAAGAACATGGATGTATGGATGTTCAGTTCAGCTATTTTCTATGTGCTATTATTGGCAGAATAGGTATCCTAAATAAATTAAATACTTCCTAAAGTTATTATTCCACGCGGACGAAGTCGCGGGCAAAAGCTAGTGTATTATATTTTCCAGCATAAACTAACTGAGCATGAAACATTAATTATGATTCACGTTCAACATGTGACCCTGTATGTACTTATAGATTGATTGAATGAAAATACAAGCACGTTATAAAGTAGGGTCATATGTCCAACAATGAAACTTAGGTACACAGTGAAACATTGCGATATTTCTAGCGCCACCTTGCCAGATCGTGCACTATATCGTATAAGAACACCCTTGAGAACCCCCCACTGTATCCCAGTTTGCATTGGTGTCACGAGGAGGAACACGTGTCTACAGAGCTTTTCAGTATTATTGACACAAAAGTAAGAATTTTAAGCATTTTTTGTAGATTTTTCATTAAATTATGGTTATAAATTCAATATATTTGATACTTTTTTAATATTAAACGTATTTTGTAGATTATCGTGGACTAGATGGAGTGTTAAAGTGGCACAATGTAGTAGGCTAAAATTCGAAGTTGATATAAAATACCTTAGGTAATCAACTATGAAACATTTACGCATGTGACACCTAATGAGACTGATTAAAGTTAAAGTAATAAAACTGTTTGATTATATTCGTGCATTTTTTTATAAACCTATTACATAAATACGTCCCAAAAATTATGAAACAGATTGTATTAGTTAGAATACTGTATAATACCTATGTCACGTGATACCCAATAAAACCACCTAAGTACAGTAATAAATTCAGACTTCTATCTGTCAAAACAAAAAAATATATGAGGTTTTGGATTGGTGTTTCATTGGTGGACACTTGACCCTACCTACCGGATATTTTGTGTCAATGTTCGTACGTTTAGTTAGCGCCATATTTTTACGAAATAATTCTCCACGTTTAATTGTACCTAACGTCAGCGTGCTGTCACAACTAGGCTTGCGCAAGCGATGCGCGTTACATTGCGCTCGCCGCAGTCGGTAGCGATCTAACTGCGATTATAGAACAAAGTGACCCGATAGATGGGCTTTATTCGAGGTATTCAACGTTGTTTAAAGTATGAGACTATGTTGTAAAGAAATAAATATTTACATTTAAAGAAAAAAATATAATACATAATAAAGGTGGAAGATTCTAGATCTTCTTGGTGCAACACTCTTGCTGGTGTACCACAAGGTGGAGTGTTATCTCCATTATTATTCTCTATTTTTATAGATTCTATTTCTCATAATCTTTTCTCTTCGTATCACCTTTATGCTGATGACCTACATATCTATTCTCAGGGCGTGCTTGGCGATCTTCCGTTGGTTATGGAGTCTGTAAACTTGGATCTAAAAAAGATTTTAAAATGGAGCCAACGATTTGGCCTGATTGTCAATCCGACAAAGACCCAGGTCATTGTCATTGGTAGCTCGAGACTTGTCCCAAGAGTCGATTTTGCGTCTCTGCCACCGGTGCTTTTTGACTGAGTACTAATACCGTTTGCACATCAGGTCAAGAGCCTGGGTGTTATTTTCGACCGCACTCTCTCATGGTCTCCTCATGTGTGCGAGGTGAGCATAAAGGTGTTTGCTGCGGTGGGATCTTTAAGACGGCTTTAGAATTTCCTACCTTTTGCTACCAAGGTTGCGCTTGCTCAAACTATTCTGCACCCTATATTCGACTATGCTGACATTTGTTATCCCGATCTCTTAGAAGAGCAGCTTAACAAACTTGAGCGAATTCAAAATCTATGCATTCGGTTTATATTTGGTCTACGTAAGTTCGATCATGTCTCTAATTTTCGATCACAGTTCAAGTGGCTCCCAATCCGCTTTCGCAGTAACTCTCACATTCTCCACCTTCTTTATGGCATTCTCTTTAACCCTGGAACTCCTCGCTACCTCAAAGAGCGATTTAGCAACGTAACTTCTATTCGATGCTCTCAGAACTTTATCCTTTCCGTGCCTCTATCTAACTCCAAATTCTATGTATATTCTTATACTGTCCAGGCTATTCGGTTGTGGAACTCCTTACCGATTGACTTACGACGCGCAAAGTCTTTGTCACTATTTAAATCTATGCTTAAGGAGCACTATCTGTCATCTTGTAATTATTAGCCTTATTATAATTTATTTATTTATTTGTTGCTGTTTATCTCACTACCTATATTTATTTTGTACGCATATTATTTGTACGATATAATTATGTATGTATTCGTAGATGTATTGCTGTTACGTTTAAATTTTCTGATCTACTTTTGATGCACCACCTGTTGTAAACTAGTCCTTCCTTCTTTCTGCAAAAAAAGGTTGCCTGGAAGAGATCGCTCTTAAGCGATAAGGCCGCCTATTGCTCACCTTGTATTTTTTTTCTCTGTGTATCTGTTTTCTGTATCGCTTACTATGTCTGGTGTACAATAAAGAGTCTTTGTATTGTATTGTATTGTAGATGTTGACCGCGACTCCGTCCGCGTAGAAATCGTTTATTGCTATCCCGCGGGAACTATGCAATTTTTCGGGATAAAACCCACTCTATGTCCTTTTTTAGATCTATCTGTATACCGAATTTCATCTAAATCGGTTTAGCGGTTTAGACGTGAACGTAAACAAACAAATAAAGAGACATGAAAAATTGGCATTTAAAATATTAGCAAGGTACGTAAGATGTGCTTTAAATCCTTTACCTTTAAAATTGCCAATCAATCAATCAATCAAAATAGGATTGTGTGTGGACCATTTTCATGACGAAACTGTTACGTTCTTAGTCTATGTGGTCTTAGTTCTATTCTTATTCCGCATAGAAGGTGGCGCCATTCTATTTATTCCAGTTTGTGTATGGACCATTTTGCCGATGCGATTTTGTTGTATCTGTGTCTGGTTGGAAAAAAATACTTAGTACCGCGAAAACTTTTAAATTGTTCTAGAGCGTAAACCATAAACGATTAAAATAAATTGATTATTCTCACACAGTCGACAAGTGAATGTGAAAATTATGATGTCGAGCAAAGAGCAAAAGACATAATTGATAATCTTTTGCCGCCAAAATCTAGAAAGATTTAAGTATTTAAAAACCTATGAAAGTTTTATGGACAGGAGGAATAAGAAACACATTAATTCTTTCACAGAAATAACTATTTTTTCTCGCAATCGAAGTTTAAAATAGAGTTTTCACCTCGAGGCTAAAAGTCAATATATTATACCCTTGCATAAATAGACACCCTCGCTAAAGCTCGGGTGGCTAACCACCTCGGGTATACCACGCGCAATATAAATCTGCCTAAAAGTTCATTACTTAATACTCGGTTTTGACGCATTTTTGAGATACATTTTTTATGCGAGGTCTTTACGTTACTCCCGGATTGTGTTCGAATCGCTTAACGGTGTACCTATTCAAGGTTTACTAATGATTCGGCGAATAACGTTTGGCAACCTGTTTCATTTCGCAACTTTTCATTTCCCAACTGTTTAATATTTCTGAAACTGTAAATATTTCAGGATTTTAATAAAACTAACCTAACCTAACCTAAAATGTTCCACACGATGGCCCTGATATAAATCCTGAAATATTTACAGTTTTACAGCCTTATTCATAAAAAATCTTTAATTAAGGTTTGATCGGTCTGTTACTTAGCAGACTGATTAAGCTTGTTAGACGGTTGTCAAGAAGTATGATTCATAAACGCTTGCTAGCAGTCTGCTAGTTGTTGAGCTGCTGATAGATGGATTAGACGCGTTATGTTGGCCACCTTGACAAATCAAAGACAAAAAATGGCCTAATCGATAATTAAAAAAAAAATTGACAGCAGTGACAGCAAATTACCAGAAAAAAAATAAAAAGCGAGATGTTTGTTTTCCCGCCATTTCCGATCCGCATGTTTATGGAGGGCTATCGCGAATGAATTCGCCGCTAGAGGCGCTAGTGTAGCGTGAGGTCTCCGAAATGTCAAATTTCATAGTGTTTGGGTGAGCTACGCGGGTTTATTTATAATAAGAATTTTTTTGTGAATATTTTGCATAACCTGAAATTAATTATGGCAATTATTAATTACGGGGAAATGAATGTCTGTGTTTTGAGACAGTTTTGTCTTTCGGAAACTTTTGTCCTCCCTTTTTTTCCGAACAAAACGGGACTTAGCAACACTGTGGTTGCTGAATATTTTTATGGTACAGTTTTAAGGTGTTTTAAATATGATTTTACTCTAAACTTTGTTTTAACGCCCGTAATAACAGACTCTGAAAGCCACACTTAAAAACCTCACGCAACAGTGCGCCATCTAGTGAGACAAGAAACGATAGCCCTCATTATGTTAATCATCCTTATTTTTTTTTTCATATTTATTGTTAATTTATTGTTGCTAATTTAGAGGATTTTTAAATACAAATTCCTGAAAATAAATTTTCCTGTTTTTTTTTAATCTGCGTAGCCCTGCCTTCACTATAAATATCTTCGGTACCTATGGTTTTTTGCTCTAGTCAAATTCAGCTGTTCAAACTTGTGGCGGCCATTTTGTGACTTAGCAGAGAGATAAAGGAGGGTCTACGGTCCTCTAACTTTAGCAGAGCCTTGATCGACTGATTAGCGCTAACAGACGTTTATGAATCATGTTTTTTAGCATCGGGCCTTCAAGGAGCCTTCAAGGAGGCTCTAACTTTTTATGAATAAGGCTGTTAGAGTTTGCGAAATGAAACAGGTTGCCAAACGTTACGTTGCGAAAAGGCAGTACTCGCTATTCAATGATTGGAATTATACCTTTATAGTTTTTGTGATACCTACTAGTCGTGGCAATGAACTTTTAGGCCAAGTTATTTTAGTCCCTCGATAAAAAATATACTATATAATGTTAATCCAGTCATACTTTATCTATCTGTGTGACAAATTTTATCCAGATTCGTTTAGACGTCTTTGCATGATAGAGTAGGTACAGATAGTTCAACTCAGTTGTGAGCGCGGCCCTAAGTGTGCGTGCGCTTGTAAATATACAACATTTACGTGACGCGGCAGTCGTTGTCTGAGCAAGACGTGTTCTTATCGCTATACCCACACATAGGGCCGCGCGCACAACTGTGTTGAACTATCTGTAACGAACATTAATTCTAATCACTCAAATTCTCTATTTGGTAGGATATGTTTATAGTTAGACGTAGATATAATTACCTATATAAGCAGAATCAGAAGTGTGTATGACTGCAGGGTGGACCTGGAGTCGCTGCGGATCAGCGCGCGCGTACGCTTCCCACGGCTGCACTTTGTGGGCCGCTACTCCCTGGACGCGCGGCTGCTGGTGCTGCCCCTGCACGGCGCGGGCACCATCGTCGCCGACGCCGGTGCGCTTACACATACCCACACCTATACACAAAAGATCCCTGTGGGTCAAGTGTAACCCTACGATTAAGACATTCATGCACACACACCATACATTGTTACCGTTTTGCGGGGAACAGGTGGGAACAAGTGAAGTAACAGCCTATGCACACTGTCTTGCGTTTTGGGGGCGGTTTCTCGGCGAAGCGTGATTGTCGCGAGCACGCGGCGTACCACACGCTGTAATGACTGCCTCCGCGATGATTGTCCCCTTTGTTGTGGCCGTAATGTTACCGATTGGTTGAGGCTACCGTGGCAGCACCGAGGCGGCGAATTATCACAAATATTAAACAACTACACATTTATCGCTATCCCGCGGGAACGATGCTTTTTTCCGGGATAAAAGCTATCCTATGTCCTTCTCCCGGGATTCAAACTATCTGTATACCGAATTTCTTCTAAATCGGTTCAGCGGTTTAGACGTGATGAAGTAACAAACAAACAAACCGACTGACAAACTTTGGCATTTATAATATTAGTGGGATACTGGTACTCATAAGTAGGTAACTATCGCAAAACTGAATGAAAACTTGTAAAAACTTTGTTTGTTTGTTACTTCATCACGTCTAAATCGCTGAACTGATTTTGATGAAATCTAGTATACAGATAGTGTGTGTGGCAACCTTTTTTATGTGAATTTATGTTTTTATACTTTTCTTACCAATTTTGAATAATTTTGTATGTTCTATTTGGCAGTCTCATTAAAGATACGTACCAGTTAACACGTGTTTTGCATTTAGTAGGCTCGCAGACCCTTAAGGCCCAGTTTTAGCCCTTAAGGCACCAGACCGTAACAGATAGTTTGAGTCCCGGAGAAGGACATAGGATAGTTTTTATCCCGGAAACTTGTATAGTTCCTGCGGGATAACGATTAACGAATTCTATGCGGACGGAGTCGCGAGTAACGTCTAGTCTTCTTCTTCTCGAGTAGGGTATCGTTGTTGTCGTTGGGCCTCTGACTCGCACTTAGCCGGTTCCTATCTTATTTTTAAGAGCAAAAATGAGGCTTTTGCCATGTCCTATTTTTAAACACGGCAATCGAAAATTTCAGAGCAAGTGAAAAAAAAGGAAATTGAGGCTTGTGTCATAAAATTAATCCGGATTACTTGAAATAAATACTTGTAAATATTAGTTTTGAGCATATTTATTAGAATACTAAAAACGAATAAAAATGAATATCTACTAAGTATGGAAATTGATCATCAAAACAGTCACATGATTTAGTTTTACGCTCCGTACGTTTACTATGAACTCAGGCAGTGGGTGACGAGCGTTCTAGGTACTTGCTATGTTTATAGAAATACGCAGTGAACATAGCAAAAATGTAAAGCAACTGATTATTGTAACGAGTACTTTCAATTTGGGAAATAAAGTTAATACCAGTTAATACAAGCAGGTGCAGTCATGACGAAATGGCATCATCTCGAGTATTACTCAAAAAAAGATTGTTTTTCGTTGCCAGTGCGATGTGATACGGAGATAGTGCTGCACTCCACCCTAGAGCAGCGCGAGGGTGTGGAGTACATCCAGTTCACGAAGCTCGACGTCCATCTCAACGTGAAGGACTACTCCGTCAGGCTTGAGGGGCTCTTCGACGGTAACAAAGCTTTGGGTAAGGAAACACTAAATGATGAACGACGTGATAGTGTGAACTATTGGACGAAAGAACCTGCGATAATTTGAAGATGTTCATGATACCGATTGCAATATCGTTGACTCACTTTCTCCATATTCTCGAGTATTTTTTAAGTGCATTATTCTTATTTAATTATTTTGTTAAGGTGACGCTGCCAATGAAGCCATCAACCAGAGCCGAGAGGAAATTCTAAGAGCCACGAAACCGTATGCAGAGAGAACCGTTTCTAAGTTATTTCTCGACACTGCCAATAAAATTGCGAGTAGCTTCCCTTTCGACCAATTGATTCCCAAATAGTTGTTCTACTTGTTATACAAAGAAATGTATGTATGGATAATGTCTAACTATCGCATTTTCTTTCTTCGTTTGCTTTAAGTAGGTAACTCTTTTAATAAAAAAATTTTTTCCCGCTGTAATTTTTTATTACCTAGGTACTCATTGTAAATACGTATAGATACTGCCGCCGTGAATCCATATAATATAAAGGCGATAGTGTGTGTGTTTGTGTGTATGTTTGTCCGCCTTTCACGTTAAAACGGAGCTACGGATCGACGTCATTTTTGGCATAGAGATAGTTTATGGGCCCGAGAGTGACAACAGGGTACCTACTTTTTATCCCGGAAAATCCCTAGTTTTTTATATTGCTATAAACAGTTTGAACAATCCTTTAGCTGATAAAGATTAGCAGTTTAAAACTCAAAGTTTCAAAAATGGGTCCCTCAATCGTAATTGTTATCTCACACCTGCAATGTCTTTGAAAGACCACAAGATCCAGCGGAACTCCACAAGATGATATACTTAGATGAATGATTGGCCTCGCGCGCTCGCTCGACTAGATACCGCGCTAACTAAAAACAAAACGTTCGTGAATGCGGCAACTCAATATTGTAGTGTGCGTAAGAACGGTGTAAGACAATTTGCAAGGATGCTAGTGTGCGTGACGAATTGTGTTGCCAGCTGCTCCACTGTTACCCGAATTATTGGGAAAATAAATTATTCTGTGGTCTATTAAGTTACTGGTTACAAAATGTATCTTGGGAAATACTTAGAAATTAAGAAGTAATTAAGAGTGAATGTATTAATATGTTTGTGTATAGGTTAGGCGTAGGTTTCTTCTTTAAGAAAATGGTAGGTATGATGAAGGTATATCAATGATCAGGCCTCACTTTTAATTAAAAAATATATATATTTAAGGACATTCAATATTTACAAATTATTACTGAAAATTCATGGACGGAGTCACCAACTAAGAAGTTTTGCGTACTTAACACGTTGCACCTATAGTTAAACCTAATATAATGTACAGGTTAATTAAGACTAAAATAAACATAATTGTTTACAAAATATACATACATAGGTACATGCATACATACATACTTACATACATACGCTTGAAAAACATAACCCTCCTTCGGGCAGTCGGGTAAAAAGTTAACATTTCAGGAAAATGGGTAGAAATACGAAAAAAAAAATTTTTCGTTTCCCGTAATACCTAAGTAAATCAGCTGATCGGGCTTTTGACTGGTAAGACGAAAAACATTTTTAATTTTAAGACACATTCACCCCTTAATTAAATAGCGTCGGGTAACAATTTATACACCTTCAGTGTATAATATCACAAAGATAAACATTAAATAATATAGAACTAGGTTATATTTATATATTAATTACGTTAGATACTTAAAAAAATAAGTTATTAAAATTTATCATCATTTAATGATGATAACAATAAAATTCAATTTATTAAAATTTCAACTACGGGGAATTTGCTTCTTGTGTACGCGGCAACACAGAATGGCGTTTAGGGTTCATGTTATTTTATTTTGTAATTTCGAAATTATACGATATTTACTGATGGTATGTGATCCCAGTGTCCTTCTTATTTCTTGTAGTATTATTTTTATACAGTTTCACTGCGAAAACTGGCATTTTACTTCGGTTTATGACCAAAATTTAACAAAAATTCGGGACATGCACATTACGCACAGTTTGCAAAGCGACTGACTCGCCTCGTGCTCAGGTACGCCGATTTCGGCGTACTATTTGTTGCCGCATTTGACAAGTACGCCGGCGGTATCTAGTCGAGCGAGCGCGCGAGACCAATCATTCATCTAAGATGATATAATTAGTAAGAGATGATTTAAAAAATTATCCCCACTTTACGTGTACTAAAAAATAAGAAACTTTAAAGGGTTTCCGAATTTGACATCCGAGGCGGCAGAAGGCGGAGGCGACGTGTGCTACCGCTTACGACCTCGCAGCCTGAGGGACCTTACACCTCAAAAGTTCCTTAATTTTTTGCTCTTTCAATAATCCGCTCTCTTATGCACTATAATGGGGCCTCGCCAACTATAACATTACCCACATCAAATTTAGGTCCTGCACCGGCACTGTTCAACATTTTGACTACGATCACACGCAAAGAGCCTGTGATATAATATATAAGCGAGGTAAAGTATCTATATTTAGGTGAAAAACCTTAGAAAAGAAAACCCCTCTCGCTTGTAGTAGTAACGTGCCCTTACAGACAAGTTGACGTTTCAAATTAGAATAATGACTAGATTCGTTTTGTACAGTACTACGTACTTACTGCATATGAAAGACCTAAGTCCTCCTACACGTATACAATACAACTCAGCTCGGCAACTGTACTGTCACGCGCGTAGGAGAGTATTGAAAAGTAAATTCGGGCTGTTCAGAACCCATAATAGGCGTCATAATTTAAAGAATAGTCTTAGGGTCACCATCATCGAAACCGATGAGGAGGGCTAATATGTACTTACTGCATGGAGAAAGAGTCTAACTTCAGTAACTACACCTAGAAGTATCTAAAAGTTTAGCTCCATAAAGTTTAGCTCTATAAAGGTTAGCTCTATTGCCTCTTTCGTAGTTTGTGTTAGTGAATAGGACAAGGCTTCTCAAATCGCTTTCCATTTTGTAATATTACGCCTAAAATACGATTGCACGTTTCTATTACCGTTTTTATAGTAATCGCACTGTCGTCAATCACGAATCAATCCTCATTGGTATCTGAGTTATAACTTTTATACGATAAATAAGTAAAACCTTGAGGAGACTGTATGTATTTACGTCAAACCATGCCCTAATCAAGTGACTTGAAGAGTTTACAGGGAGATCAACATACAATTGCTAATTATTTAAGTATTTCTTATATAACGATTACATATTTATTTAAGTAAATCAAAAACACAGTAAGCAATTATTGCAAAAATAATTTAGTCAAATAGCTCGCCCCTAGTCATTCCCGATGCAAAGGTGCCCAAAACGCTCGCGGCATTACCACGTTGAATAGCTAAGGACAGCCTTTGCTCCAGAAATGACTCGGACCGAGGGTCCTCCCCTTTTTGTCTGAGCCGACGGCCCAAATCCTGCACAAACCGCTTTGCATCCGCTCCCCAGCAGCCCGCCGTTTCCACCGCCAAGGGGGACGAATTGCTAATTGGATCCGTTATTTGAATTACTTTATGTTTTACGAGTTTCATGATACTTCGGTAATATAATACGGGATAAATATGTATGAACAGCGAGCTAAACCTCGAACGATTTATTCGGTGTCTATTTTACTATCTATAATACCGAATAACTAAAAAATACAAATAGGTATTTATTTTTATAGGTGAGATAGGATAGGGACCAATCACGGTCAGTTTCATGAAAAAAAAAAGTTAATCCTTACGAATCTAAAATTAATGCCGGCGTTTGTAATGAGAACCAATTTACAAACACTTGTTGAGCGGAAGCTGCGCAATCGCAATCACGAGCGCAGATCGGAAGAGCTTACAGCGCACATCCAGGATAGCGCGCGGGCAAGAGTTTCCCCTGCCGCAACTTCCGGAACTCGCCGATCGGAGTTTGCGATTCGCAACGGCATAACCTTCGATTTGGATACGTGGGGTTTAAATAGTGTCTTACTCACTCGCATTATTATAAGCGGGGTAGTGTTAAAGGCATCGGATGAATCGATTCGGGTCCAGAATAGCAGGGCTGTTGTACAATCACGCGTGTCCTTAAGTCGAGTGGTAGAGAGGTGGCGGCAGCGGGGCGAGCGCGCAGTGGCGGCCGTAACCGCGACCCGGCTGGCTGATCCTAGGCTCCGACCGGCTTCTGCACTTTGACATACGCGATCTAACTCATGACGAGTACGAGTGTGGCCGCCATCATGCTGCCGACCACGATTTTGCTGCTCACGCTGCATTTGGCAGCGGCTGAAATACGTGAGTATTCATTTGTATTCACCTAAATATTTCATAATTGTCATAGTTTTAAGTATAGATAATATTTTGAGCGAATACTGTATGGATGCCATATTCTCTAACCAATCTTCGCTGATTGTTGTTTACTTTAAAACAACAAAATATAATCAAAATCAAACACAACTGTCAATGCGAATTGTTAATTAACTTTAAAAATTATGTTATTTACGTACCTTCCTTGTGTTACGGTCCATGTTACTTGTGACTAAACAGCTGACAGGTCATTTTCTATCCCCGACTTGAAAAGAAGGGGTGTTCGAAGTTTAACGGCAAGGTATGTAACTACGTGTCTGTCTGTGATTTTGTAATCTCGTAAAATGACGAACCAGATTTATTTATAAGATGCTAGTATCATTAATTTGGAACACCTAGTTAGCTAAGTTTCATCAAAATCGGTTCACCTACATATTTTGAGGGCTTTCCAAAGATTCTACTTCTAAATGCTATCAATAGGTAATTAAAATACCGGTTAGTGAGTTAAAAATAAATAAGTATAAATTATATTTATTAGAAAAAATATTATTATTCTTCTTGGTATGACGTTCTTATTCTGTTCAAAAGAGGGTCCGAGCTGAGAAGCAACCTAATTAATAATTAACCATAAGGAATACAAAATGAATAAACGTAAATCATATTCAGATATGTCGAAATTCAGAGACTTAAAAAACGCTTGTCTGCGACTTCCGCGGCTAAATTTTTACAGTTATCTTACAAAGGTTTCAAGTTTAAAAACTAACCGGAATCAAAACCCAATTTGACCCAATAGGACAACTAATTCCATAAATATAAGAAATAAAACGCAAAAAATATGTGTACCTAATATAATACTACAAACTTTAAAACCCATAAACCTAATCAATAGATAATAAATATTATTAAATATGATTAAACTTTGTTTTCAATTAATAGTTTATGACCTTTTGTATCAGGCTCCATAACTATTTTATCGATTAATCACCTAAAACATACAAATATTCAATATCAAATTTAGTGATTACACACGAACGCCAAGAACAGAAAAACACAACGCGGGAATATGAAATTCCGACTGCTTGCTAGGGCACAGGTTGCATGTGAGAATAATGGGAGGGTATAGTTATTGTCTACTAGTAGTAAGTAACCTTACCGGAAGTAGGTACTCGTTTTTTTTTACACCTGTCGTGTATTTTGTGGAATTGACTTATGGCCGCGTAGATCGATTTACCCTAAACTTGGCAGTGTATCTTATAAGATACATAATTTTACTCGTAGATCATCTTTTTGTATTTAAGTTAATACAAGAATCCAACGAGGCTTGAATTCAGTAAACTTGTCTCAACTTGCCAAGTTTAGGGTTAATACCCGTATGTGCGTTGTATAGTATTTTAAATCTGTTTGTATGTACATTTTATAATGATATTAATGGATGTTATGTGATCTAAAGACACCTAATTAATACAATCTATAGAACGCATACCAATGTAAATAGAAATGTATAAAGTTACTTCGTCAGTGATACTTCGTGCTTAGTGAATAAATAGTCAAAGACATTCACCGTCTCTTCCTACCCTAATTCTATAGTATGACAGACAGAAGTGATAAAAAGGAATGTATACATTATGCCTATCCAATTTATTAAAAATGTAAACAAACCGATTTCATCAAAATTCTCGTATAAACACTTAATGGATCGAATCAATAACACATTTATCTATAATTCGTGTCTTTTAGCTAGATGTCTAATCACCATTTTCAACAAATTTCACTTGATTTTAATATTTATTTTTCTTTTGAAATATCTTCGTCAAAATCTGACGTTATTTCTTTGAAATATGTGTATAATCTGTAGAAGCAT